>NC_045438.1:220175-227719 GCF_002776525.5 Piliocolobus tephrosceles
TGTGGAATGTGTCAAGAGCCTGGTAGGAAATACAAAATGGAAATTTGCAGAGGTTGTATTCTGGGTAAGATCTGTTTGATGTGTGTGATAGTATGATTTTCACAGAAGATTGTGAGAAGGGAAATTTTGGATTTTTATTTTGTGTTGAGTAACACAATCGTCAAACTGGAAAAATGCAGCAGGACTTTTTCTTTGCAGGTGTTTCATTTCCATTTACTAATACTGATAAGAGAAGTCTATAACTGAAATTTAGTAATTTTATAAGAGAATTTCTAATTTTATAAATTTTTTTTTCTTTCGATTGGGAAAAAATTTTTTTAGTACTTGAGTGGATAAAAAACACACTTAGATATCACTCATTTTTAGTTAATTATGAAATTCTTACTATGAATTTATTGAGTGCCTGCCGTGGGCCAGGCACTGTGTTTAGGGCTGCAAATGTAGCAATGAACAGCCAGATCTGTTTTCTGCTCTCTGAAATTAACATCTTCCACGAAAGACGGGCACTGAAGGAATCATAATAAAGTGACCATTCTTGGGATGAGGAAATACAGAAGCAACAGAAAGTGAGAGGAGGCAGAAATCCAGATATTAGGAAATGCTGGGTACACAGGAAGAGGATCAGAGAAGGTTTAGTCTAAATCTGGTAGAATGATGAACTGTGCTCCTAAAGGGAGCTTCTTATATTTGTATTTAAAAACTGTTATCAAGGTTCAGGAATTTCCCTGTTTAGAAGATTTTTATGCCACATGTTCTAAGCTAAAATACCAACTTTTAAAATCCAACAAACTCATTTGGTATTCGTGGTCTTATGAAATAATATGAATCTATGCTAAAACATGAGAAAAAATAAAGGTAATTAGAATATATTTCTATGCTTTCTTAATTTCTCTTTCTTGTTTCATAAAAACAAACAAAAAACTAATGAAACAAAGCAGAAAAAGCCAAACAACCAACCCAGTTTATTGTAAAATAATTTGTTATGATGTGTCTTCTTGCTGTGAAACATTGTAGGTTTAAAATTCAGAAGGGCCTATTTTTACCTTTAGTCTATAAAAAATCGCAGTTGACAATATCATTGTCAATTTAATAAAGTTAGAATAATGTATATAATAAATTGTTTTTTTTTCTGTTTCATGAAAATATCTTTTTTGTGATAAATGTTTTCTATCAATATTGTTTTCCTCACAAGCTACCCCATGATTAGTATCAGTTATGCTTCATGGTACATTTAGCATCTTAAGCCATAGCCATGTTAATTGCAAAATGTTTAATTTCCAGGGGAAGATGTCGATTTTGAATATACTCTCATGCATTTAAGTTGTTAACCTGAAGTGTGACGAGAAACATTTGTTCAGGGCGCTCCAAACACTGGAAGGGGTGGGAGAGGATGGAGAGGAAGGAAGAAGGAAAGGACATGAGGAAGAAATGATGTGTATTCACTAATGACAATTAAGGAGTTTTATTAAATGTCCCAACACAAACTATGTAAAATGGCCTAGGGCAGTATGTATCAAAATTTAGCATCTGTACATCTGAGACCTTTTAAAGAGGCAGATTCTGATTTACAGTACAGGCCCAGAGTCTGAGATGATAAATTTCTAACCAACTTCCACAAACTGCTGGTCTGTGGAGCAGCCAGGGTCTAGAGGTGTGATTTGAACTTTGGTTCATGTTAGAAACACCTGTGGAAATGGAAAAGATGTTGACACTCAGGCCACACTTCTGAACGAATAAATTAGAATTTCTGGTGCTGAGACTCAGGCTTCACCATTTCTTAAATCTCTCCCAGGATATAACAATGTGCAGCTAGACTTGAGAAACCACTAGTCAGAGGATGATTGTCCCTAATCATTGGCAAGAGCTGGTGTATTCACTCCAGTGGTGCTTTAGAATCCCTTATAATCTGGGAGTCAAATTACTCCATTACAATAGACTGCAGTTGAGAAACCAAAACATACACCACATTATTTAAATAGAAACATATCCAGTATACATAGGATACTTTTGGCTTCATAGATTCTCAGACATAGTATTGTTTCTGTCTTTGCATAATTTTGCTATTGAGTTCCTGTGTATAAGTACATACTGGGAGTAGCGGTTAAAACAAGAAAAATAAGCCATTAGGTTTCTCACTGCATGAGCCTAGAGTGATTGGAAGACTGATTTCTTCACATTGACTTATCTGATCTTCTCAGGGATGGCAGGATTTCAGGGAACAAAGCCTTAAATGCTGGTCCTAACTTTTCCTGGTTCATTCCATAGAGAGTAAATTTGGTTCATTCCATAGAGAGTAAATTTCCTCTGAGGATAGTCCTTCTGACAGCCAGGATTACTTAATCTTAATTTGTTTACTGTAGCACTGACTGTTAGAATTGCTTTCCTTTGCTCAAACTAACTGCATTTGTCAGTGTTTTTAACTACAAGCAGCTAAAATGGAGTCTGGGTGAATTAAACAGAAAATAATTTATTTAAAAGGTTAACGGTGCACTCACAGGACCAATGGCTATCAAAAGAACCAATGAATGTCCAGGAACAATGCCCCAACCACACTGTAGAACTGTTTGAAGGGGAATTGCTGCTGCTGCTAGATGTTAGAATATTCTCTGCTACCATTTTGCACCAGAAACACAACATTGCAGCCACTTTGTGATTTGGGGTGGAAGATAAAAATTCTTACCACTGCTTAGAAACAATGGATTTCCAGCAAGGCTGTAGTACCAAGAAAGTTTGCTCTCTCTTCCCCGGTATCCTAAGTTTTTGTTTACACCTCACTCAGAAAAATAGAAGCAGCAGTGTTTTTGTTCATGCCCTGGTGGTAGCTGATTACCTCCCACATGATGCCCCCATTGGGGGAAAAAGAGGCTTAATTGACTCATGGTCTTTCAGTCTGTACACAAAGCATGGTTCTGGCATCTGTCCGGGTTCTGGTGAGGCCTTGGAGATTTTTCTTATTGCCAAAGGTAAAGTAGGAGCTAGCATGTCACATGGTGAGAGGGGGAGCAAGATAGAAAAGGGGGAGGTCTTAGACTCTTTTAAAGAAACAGATCTTGCATGAACTAACTGAGCAATAACTCACTCATCACCAAGGGGATGGCTCTAAGCCATTCGTGAGGGATCTACCCCCATGACGCAAACATCTCCTACTAGCTCCCACATTTCAACATGAGATTTGGAGGGGACAAGCATCCAAACTATATAATTCCAGCCCTGTGCACCGCCCCCCTCAAAATCTCATGTTCTTCTTACCATTCAAAATACAATCATGTCTTCTCAATAGTCCCCCAAAGTCTTAACTTGTTTCAACATCAAAGTCGAATGTCTCATCTGAGATTCAAGGCATGTTACTTCCACCTATATCCTATAAAATCAAAAACAAGTTATTTACTCCCAAGATACAGTGGAGCTATAGGTGCTGGGTAAACATACCCATTCTAAAAGGGAGAAATCAGCCAAAAGAAAAGGGCTACAGACCTCACGCAAGTCTGAAACTCATCAGGGCAGACATTAAATGTTAAAACTCCCAAATACACTTATTTGACTCCATGTCCTGCATCCAAGGCACACTAGTGTAACATGTGGGCTCCAAAGGTCTTGGGAAACTCTGCATCTGTGGCTTTGCAGGGTGCAACCTCCATGGCTGCTCTTAAGGGCTGCAGTTTAGTGCCTGTGGCTTTTCCAGGCTCAAGGGACAAGTTGCTGATTACTATTGTTGGATGTGGAGGGCAGCAGCCGTCTTCCCACAGCTCCACTAGGCAGTGCCCTAGAGGGAACTCTGAGTGGGGATTCCAATGCCACATTTCCCTTTGACACTCCTAGCAGAGCCCTTTTGTGAGGGCTCCAACCCTAAAGCAGGCTTCTGTATGGTGACCCAGGTTTTTCATCCATCCTCTGAAATCTAGGTGGAAGCTGCAAAGCCTTCTTCACTCTTGCATGCTATACGCTTACAGACTTAACACCACTTGGAGGCTGCCAAGACTTACAGTAGCTTGAACTCTCCAAAGTGGCAGCTGGAGCTCTACCTAGGGCCCATTGAGCCACTGGTGGAGCAAAGCATCTGGGATGTAGGAAGCAGCCCCTGAGGTGGTACAGATCAGTGGTGCTCTGGACCTGGCCTCCCAAACCAATTCATTCTTTCCTTCTAGGCCTCTGGGCCTGTTATGGGAGGGGCTGCCTCTAAAATGCCTTTGTGGCCTTTTCCCCATTGTCTTGAATATTAGCACTTGGCTCCCTTTTAGTCATGCTGATCTCTTTAACAAGTAGTTGTTCCACAGTCCAGGATGCAAGATTTCCAAATTTTTACACTCTGAATCCCTTTAAATATGAGTTCAAACTTTATGTCATAACTTTGTTCTCATATTTTGTTTAGGCTGTCAGAACATTCAAGTCACTTCTCGAATGCTTTGCTGTTTAGAAAGTTCTTCCACCAGATACCCTAAGTCATCACTCTTGAGTTCAACCTTACACAAATCCCTAGCATATGGATACAATGCAGTCAAGTTCTTTGTCAGGGCTTACCAAGGGTAACCTTTCCTCTCATTCTCAATAAACTTCTGATTTCTGTCTGAGGACTCATTAGCCTGCCCTTCACTCTCCATATTTCTATTGGGATTTTGGTCACAGCCAATTATCTAGTCTCTAAGAAGTTCTAAACTTTTTCTCATTTTCCTGTCTTCTTTTGAGCCATCTGAACTCTTCCAACCTCTGTCCATTACTGAGCTTCAAAGCCACTTTCACATTTTCAGGTATCTTTATAGCAATGACCCACTCCTTGGTTGCATTTTTATTTTTTTTGTTAGTCCATTTTTGCCTCACTATAAAAAAATACCTGAGGCTGGGTAATTTATAGAAAAAAGAGGATCAATTGGCTCACAGTTCTGTAGGCTGTACAGAAAATATGGTGCTGGCATCTGCTCAGCTTCTGGTGAGGCCTCTAGGATATTTTACTCGTAGCAGGTGAAGCAGGAGCCAACATATCACATGGCAAGAAAAGGAGCAAGACGGAGAAGGGAGAGGTCCTAAACTCTTTTAAACAACCAGATCTTGTGTGAACTAACTGAATAAGAACTCAGTCATCATCAAGAAGATGGCACTAAACCATCCATAAGGGATCACCCCCATGTCCCATATAGCTCCCACCAGGCCCCACCTCCAGCTTTAAAAATGACACTTCAACATGCTATCTGTAGAGGACAAACATTTAAATTATATCACCCAGTTTATCAAGTCTAGGGGTTTCCAATTTTGTTTTTTACATTTGGAAAAGGTTGGCCATTATTTCTTCAAAAGTTTTTTTGCCCCATTTTCCCTCTTATCTACCTCTGGAACTCTAATTGCATTTATTTTGTACAGTTTAACACTGTCTTATAGTTCATTGAGTCAGTGGTTATTTTATTTTTATTCCTTTGTGATTTTGACTTGTTTTTACATTTATTGTTTCTTTCTTCTGCAGAATCTAATCTGTTATTAATTCAATGTATTTTTAATTTATATATTGTATTTTTCAGCTCTAGGATTTTAAATTTTTTGTTAGAGTTTAAAAATATCTCTTGAAAATCCTGTTATTACATTCATCTTCTCTTACAATTTTCTTAACGTATTTATATTGTATAGTTCTTATACAATAATTCTGACATTTGGATTCTTTGTGGCTCTACTTCTGTTTATGCTTTGTTTTGATTATGGACCAATTTTACCTGTTTCTTTGCGTGCCTAATGCTAACAATTATTGATGATATTTTATGGACACTTGACTAAGTCGTCTTGCTCTGAGGCATTGAATTTTGTTCTAACAGGCAGTTAAAATACTGTCAGGTCACCTAGATCCTGTGGCAAATTTATTTAGGCTCTGTTAGGGTTATTTGTTTTTATTTTACCTTTAATCCAAGGGTATAGCATTTTGTCTTAAGATATAGTCATTATTGTAAGGCTGACAATCCCTAATAATTTGGTTCAACTTGAACTCCAAACCCTGTTTTCCCAGAAATAGACTACTGCTGAAATCACTACTCAGCAATTGTAATCCTTTAGCTTGATTCCTAGAAATCTCAAGGAATGTTTGCATTCTAAAACATAGAACTTATCCAAAGATTTAACAGCTCTGAGTTCAGGGCTGATCCATTTGCAGCTTTCTCATGTTGAAGCAGCGTTGTTGTCTGACTGTCAGATTCGTTGTCTCATGGCCACAGAAAACTAGGATGCAGACACAAAGAGTGAGGTTCAGAATGGAAGTTTAACAGGTGAAAGAAAGAGAAGAGCTCTCTCTGCTTCAGAGAGAGGGGTCCCAGAGAAATGGGTTGCTGCTTCTGTGGTGAAGTGCAGGAGATTTTACAGATGAGCTTGAGGAGGCGGTATCTGATTTACATAGGGCACAAAAGATTGGTTGGACCAGGTGTGCCATTTTCATAGGGTGCAAAAAAGCTGACCACCCCATCCTAATCTTTTATTATACAG
Source organism: Piliocolobus tephrosceles (assembly GCF_002776525.5). NCBI lineage: Eukaryota > Metazoa > Chordata > Mammalia > Primates > Cercopithecidae > Piliocolobus > Piliocolobus tephrosceles. Next base: position 226,629 of record NC_045438.1, read on the forward strand.
ATGGATTCTCTACCTGACCAGTGCCATGCTGCCTGTTCCTTTACCGTACATATGGGGACAAAGAAACAGGAAGATAGAGCCTCCATGTTGAACATAACCTTGGCATTCAGGTAACCCTTTTCTATTGGCACAGCTTTCAGCACTCCCCCATGCAAGCTTCCAGCTTGCTCATCTATGTCTGCAGCTTACTTTCTAGGCTACCTTTTGTTAGAAAATAAATGATTTGGGGGTTGCTTTTTATTAAAAGGGAAATTCCACCAAGGACTTTGTTGCCCTTATTACCTGCCTAAGTAATTTCTTTCTATCCCTTGTATCAATGTTTGGGATTTCCCTTTTTCATTTCTATCAGAGATCAACCCTGAACTTTGGCCTACAACCCCTGTGTCAAATAAGACAGCTACTTACTGCTTGAGCTCAATCATCTGTGCACAATACAAACTAGGATGTATCCTTAAGGGAAAATCCAGTCAAATATAGATCTCTGTTATTTAGCTTCTCTTCTTTAAGGGCCTATAGCCTCTCTAGTCTCTGATTCCTTTTGTAGCAATGACATTTTAAAAGTGTATTTTGAATACAAAAATTAGTCAGGCATGGTGGTGCATGCCTGTAATCCCAGCTACTGGGGAGGCTGAGGCAGGACAATTGTTTGAACCTGGGAGGTGGAGGTCACAGTGAGCTGAGATTGTGCCACTGCACTCCATCCTGGGTGATAGAGTGAGACTCTGTCTCGAAAAATAAAATAAAATAGAATAAAATAAAATAAAAGTGGATTTTGAGCAAACAGTACACTTTTTATATAGATGCAAAGCACAACAATTTCTTTCCCAAATAAATAAAGTAAGAGCACAATGCTGACCAAAGAGTTTTTCTTTGACGTATTGTAGGCTATCAAACCAATTCCTATGCCTTTTTCCTTTAAGTCTCTATGGATTAGACATTTGACTGAGCCGGAACTTTCAAAGGTTACAATAATCTTCCTTGATTTTGATACCATGCATAGTGTTGTCAACATGAAATAATTGAACAGGTCAAGATCTGGTTTAAGAGAGTTTATTTAAGTAAAACCCTGAAAATGGCCATTCAAGTAACAG
>NC_045438.1:227729-418636 GCF_002776525.5 Piliocolobus tephrosceles
GAGAGTTTATTTAAGTAAAACCCTGAAAATGGCCATTCAAGTAACAGACTTCAGAGGAATGGGGCCAATGCTAAGAAGTTAAAATTAGTTAAGATCTTGCTAATACAGGCAGAAAACAAAGATATTTAGTAAGATTATAACATTTTCTATACCAGGCTGGTTTATGAGCTACAACAATTTAATTACAGCTTTCCTTCTTTTTCTTTTTTCCAATTTAAAATTCTATATTTAGCATTCCGTCTCAGGCAGTGTCATAATCATGCAGTCTTTGTATGGGAGAGGAAAGAAGGAAGTGCATCTATAGTAAAGATCAACAGTTAAGAGGGAAGGTCTTCCCTGGTGCCCTTTAGTCCTTTACAACATTTTAGAAAACAATGTAGGTAAGGAAAAAGGCTAATCTATCATCAGAGAAAAAATGGTTACAGCTCCCGGTTTACATGATTCGGGGCCCATAATCACATTCTCTTAGGTCTCAAAATATTTAAAAATTCCAACTGCTTAGATTTTGAATTACATATTTTCACAGTGTACATTATAATATTCATAGCTAATCACTTCTTTTTGTGCTTACTCTATTTCAGGCACTTTGATGAGTACTCAATTTTATTATTTCCTTTAAACTTTATAAATTATATCCATTATCATTTGATATGTGAGTAACTGAGGCCCAATGAGATGCGATACATGTTCCAGGGCCATAAAAATGTGTTAGGACCAGGATGCACATCCAGGCCCATCTAATTCCAAAGCCTATGTCTATAACCTTTCAGCAATAATTGGGATTATTTGCTAATCATTTTCTTGTACAATTTCTTATAGTATGAAGACTTTGTTTTCTGTCTTAGAAGATTATATATGCCTGGGAATTTACAAAATTACAGAAAAGTAATACTAATCATAATGAAATACTGTATTTTATTGGATTAGGCAGGATAGCTCATCTTATATTTGGTTTCATAGCACATTTTTTATTTTAAAACCTTTGTTTCAGTCTTGAAATTTGGCAGAAAAATCAAGGCATTAGATGCGTAGTGGCTCAATGGGAGGAGCATCGTTTGATAGCATATGTCCGGATGATGACTGCTCAGCTGGAAGCAATTCAAATTACGAGGTCTCTTTATCTTTTAATAGTTACCGTTGCCTCACTGAATAATGATTAGGAGCTGCATTTTACTTTCCTTACATAATGATATGCTGCAACAAAATTCCCCATTTTAACTGGAAAAAAACACTTTCAGGTTTTAACATAGCTTTCAGAAACAGCATTTAATGAGAAATCCAAAGGATGCTTGTAGTAGAAGATAACTTGCAGTCAAGAAACTCATAGTCATGATTCTCATTGGTTTTCAATGTTTTGTGTCATGAACTTCAATTACTGCTTCCATTAACTGCACATTTTCTAGACTTTTTCCTCACTGTTCATCAATATAAAAGGTAAGGTATTTCTCCTTAAGAATACTGTCAGTGTTTGCCAAGCACCCATTCTCAATTTAATGTTAATTTTCTGTTTCCCTAAGAGCCATGATGTTGTTTGCTGACTATATACCCATTGCTTCATTCCATCAATAGTTAGTATTCAGTTGATAGTCAAAATGCTTTAGAATTTATCAAAATAAAAGCATGCTATAAGAATAAAATCAACAATTTTAGGGAGCTAACAAAATGTTTAAATTTTTGTCTTTCTGGTTTAGCCATGAATCAATAATGATATAAAGCATGTTGATATTAAAAATAAGGGAAAAGTAACGTGAATTTAAATTGTATCAGAAACTCAGTTTTTAAAAATTTAATAATGGTATCAACTTTCAAAAGGGCCTTGTTATATTGTTTTATTGTAAATTTTGCTAAGAAAATAGACACAATCAGATTCAGGTAAGAAATTTCTGTTTACTGTCATGTATTTAATCTATCTATAATCTAATTTTGGTTATTAAGTATTGGCCAGCACTTTTCATGCATTTTATTAAATTTCTCTTAATTGTGTTATTATCTTGAGAGATTTACAACTGTATTGTCATCTGGAATTTGAGTAATGTGCACTGTCAGCATGTTGGAACTACGCTAAGGAAATATAAATCCATTTATAATGCCTAGAGGTTAACATGTTTTATCTTTGCTTTTCCCCCTTGCTTTAACTTACATGGATATAAATATTTTTTACAGAATCATATACAACTATAGTAAATATGAGCATGTTTACAAACATATTATAACTTAATTTTTTATGAAATAACTATATTTTGGATTTTACGCATCTTTGCTGTTGCAGTGGAATGAGGCTCGAAGTTAGGTAGACTCTATCCTTTCTGGTGTTTCCTCCAACTCTCCAGATTATGCCAGAGTCTCAGGGTCTTACCTGGGTGTGCATGTGTGTGTGACAGCAGTGACTATCTTGTCATTGCTTATCAATGACATCCTATGTCCCCAGAAACATGGCTCCTTCAGTTCTGGCAACTCTCTGGTGCTTTGTTGTCACATTTCAGGCTGGGAGATCATTTGAAAGGCTGCATCTCTGTCTACACATATCATAAAGCTCTTTCTTTCGCGGTTTTGTTTCTTTACTGGGGTACTGTTATACAGCAGGAATTTCCTCTCTCTTCTCTCATGACTCCGAAGACATGTATTTCTTGATTTTCTCACCTTTGTTGGTTGGTGGGTAAGAAGGTGGGAGAGAGGCTGAGTATTTTGTCTGTAAAATCAGCATTGGGCTGGAAGACTTCATGATGGTAACTGAGGGTGAATTTTGGCTAATGATTTCCATCTCTCTCTTCTTCTAAGTCATCTGCATTTCAACTAGTTCTGTGGTGGTTGACCACACCTTGGACTAGCCCCGTAGTTACAAGAGAAAGGACAAATTGGAAGTGACATGATGCTCCTAAACAACAACATATAAAAGAGAAAGAAAAAGAGAGGGAAAAGGAGAGGAAGTTTTCAAATAATGAAATAGTAAGGGAAAAGGGGCATCTGTAGAAGGAGAGTTTTCGTGTTCAATCAGGCAGGGTGTGGGTTCTGTGGTTTCCTGTGTATTCAAACATGAATACACACATGCCTAATAGAAACTGATTAGAGTGTGAATTCCAATGTGATACTCTTTGAAGTGTACCTGCAAATAATGAAACCTGATAAGTGGCAGCTGAGAGAGCAAGGTTTCACCAACTACCCATGTGCTCCACATTTATTGTTCCCTTTGCAGTTAGATTGAGACCATGCGTCTCGTTCTGTCCAGTGGACAGTGGGCAGAAATGGTGCATGTTTATAGGCCTGACCATGAATACTTCTTTAAGACATTCTAGCCACATTTTCTGTTGCCACAGCACACCTGGAAGTGATGAGTAGAGATGAAGAGAAACTGAGTCCCTGAGTTACCACAATAAAGAGAGATGCCTTGAAGTGCTCCTTAACTGTCAGACAGTGATACATATCAGAAAGTGATACATAAACTTTGGTGTGTTAAACCACTGATATTTGGAGATTTATTTGCTTTTGTAGCCTAGCTATCCCATTCTAACCAGTACAGTTTAGAGGGTAAGATGGCTATTCTTTTGAACTGCCATTCTGTTACCTTGTATCATAAAAATATTCACCGAAAAGTCCCTCTTCTCTAAAGTGCTGTCTATTACTTCTTTTTTACCATTATAAATCGTTTAGTACAGGACAGGTTCTTGACAGGGAAACTAAAAGTCAAATTATTAGCCATTTCTGCCAATTGAAGAATGAGTTGGGATGAAGATAAAGCTTGTTAGTGGAGAAATATTATTCCATTAGAAAAATAAAAGATTCATGAACAACATTTGGTAGCATGTCTATTCCATAAAATGAGATTTTCTCAAGAACTGGAGGTCATTCAGATAGACGCAGTTTCTGGTAATTAAAAATTGATTTAAGTATTCTCCATTGTTTTAGCAAATTTTAAAATCTACTATAGAAAATTCTTACATAAAAGATTCGTGTTTTATTATTATTTGGTGTGGCTTTTGCCCCAGACCTAAGATACATGCTTAGGAGATTTAAATGTTTTTAGATATAGAAGACCTTAGGTCCTTTAATTAGTTTATAAGGAACAGAAATTCGATTTAGAATGTTGACATTTTTCTCTAAATACGAATTTTGATTCTCTGGTTCCCTTCATTTCTTTTTTCTCTTCCTCTTCCCTTCCCCTTTCCTTTCTCTTCCTTTCCTTCCCTTCCTTTCCCTCATCTTACTTCATCTATATCTTCACCACCACCTACCTCATCTCTAGCTTGGATTTCTAGGTCAACTGCTTCTGTAACAGCCTTAGAGGGGCACTGACTAGATCTCCCTTCAAGAGAAAACCAGCCATACGGAGTGCAGACGACGGTTGTTGCCTCCAGGATTGGCCCCACATTTCGAACTGAGGTGAAACACTTTTCTTGCAGTCCCAGCCAATGACTAATCACAGAAAGGATAGTAGGGCTTGGCCTCTTTTGACCAGTGTGGAACTCCTCTATGAATAGTCTTTGCATTGTAGCTCTTCATTGAACTGATTGAAACTTTATCAAAGCTGTATGGCAGTCTGAGGCTCTGTTCACAAATTCTTTCTTCCTGATACCTCTTTTCCATAGATTTCAGACTTGTTTTGCAGTCTGAAATGTTTACCTCTCACAGCTCCTGCTCTTACTATCTTTCACAGACATCACCCTCAATAAATCTCTTGCAGTTCCAACTCCATCTTGGCATCTGCTTCTTGGAGGGCCTGAACTGACACACTTCTGAACTGTTCTCCTTGTATCACTCTTTCTCCCTTTCAAAGTTCTTGATGCAGTCAGAATATTTTTATGTCCCCCTGTGGTTCCATGGTTAGAATTTTTCAATAGTTCCATCTTTCATAAGACAGTGACCAAAATAATTAACACGGTGTATCAATCCCTGCCAATTCTGGCTCAGCCTCTCACTCTAACCTCAACTTGCCCCAAGATCCATACTGGAGTTTCTTTAGTTTCTTGAATTTTCCCTCCTTTTCCCCTGCAGGTCTATATGCCTGTACGTTGTTCTCCCCTCTTGTAACTGTCCATTAGTCATTCAGAGTGCAGTGTAAACATTTTTTCATCAGAGAAGTTTTATCTGACATCAAGATTTATATCATGTCTTCCTATATTATATTAACATAATGATATATATCTTTCCATCATACAACCTATCATAGCTGTGATTTAATATTTATCTGATGCTTTGGTTAAAAATCAACTCCCTCAACAGACCCAGCACTCCATGATGACAGTGTCTGTACTTTTGTTTACTGACGTCTCTAAAACAACTGAAACAATGAGTAACATGTAGTCACTACTAAGAGCTTTTATCACATAAATAATGAAAAAATTTAGAAGGTTATTCTTTATTCAAAAAACTACTGATTATAAAAGTTTATTTTAAATAGATATTTGGACTTCAAAACTTTTAATTTCTACTTTTTTTTCTAAATTAAAAGTGTTTTTCAACCTTCACCTTGGACGGAAACTAGACATAAGTGAAAAACTGAGGACATCTCCATTTCAAATGATCTTTCTCTTTTCACTTCATTGATTGTTTGGAGAAATAGAGCTGGCCCAGTGATAGGGAATCCAGAGTCTGCACTTCTTGTAAAAGACATGTGGGCATAAAAAACAGGTGAGAAGTCACTATTTTATGCAAGAGCACCTAGAAATCAAGTTAGTAAGTAAGTTAGAAATCAAGTTAGTAACTAAGTTAGTAAGTTCTTACTAACTTGGTTTTGGTCTAGAAGGTGACCTTGAATAAGGTTTAGGCTGACTTAGGAATGGGATAGATAAGGTAGATTTATTTTTAAAAAATTGATTGGTAATTATTTCTCCAGATCCTTTGGAAAAGCTAGTTCCAGATGGAGGAAGAGCCAATTCTACCTAGGGACTAAGAGCATAGACTCTGTGTTCAGCATGACTGGGCTGCAGTTTTGGATCTGTCATGTACCAGTTTTGTAGTCATGGGAAAATTACTATCCTCTTTAAGCCCAGTCTCATCATCTGTAACATAGGGATAGGAGCTCCTACTTCATATGATTTTATGAAGATTAAATGAGGAACTGTATGTCTAGCTTTTAACATGGTATCTGGCACATAGTGCTAAACATCCTCAACTATTACCAATATTCTTCTGTTTTCTTGTTATTTATTCCTTGTATTTGAAATTTATGAATTAAGCACGTGGCATTCTTGGATAGAAATATTTCTTCATTCCATTTGCTGTTTTTCTGCAATTCTTCCATATGATTGATGGGAAGCAGGAGGCCTGTAGTATGGTGAACAGCGTAGAGATAATGTAGTCTCATCTATAGTTAGACTGCACTCTGTCACTCACAAGCCACCTCATGATCTCAAGCATGTCCCTTAGCCTCTGGTGACTCAGTCTCTTCGCACATGAAATGGAGATCATAAAAATTCCTACTTCATAGGGTTTTTGTGAATATTAAATAGGTTAATGAATGTAAAGGCTATAGAGAATGCCAGGCATATAATAATGTTTGCCATTAGCAAGACCTGACTTCCCAGCAAGTTTAAAGCTCTTTGAAGGCAAAGACTTTGACAAAAAATTGTTTTTCACAAAGCACATTTATGCTGGACACATACTACATATGCAATACATAAAGGCTTGTTAACTGATTAGCTTTTTTATATGCATAGCAAAGACTTGATTATAAATCTGATATTGTCTGTGTTTGAATACCATTTTCACTGAGCCTAGATTTGAGTCCTATTATATCTAGTACTCAGCCCAAAATTGGTAGCTCATTTGGAATATGTTACATGGTTTTAATGGAGAAATTTTTATATTCCTAAGTAGTAGCTCAAATGTCCATAGCATATTCACAATCAGGTTTTGTTGTCCTTTCCTGAACTGACTCCTGGTCTAGAAATCAAATCTTAAATTAGTGGTATTTACTGCTGCCCAACTACATATATTACCCTTGAAGAAAATAATAGGCTTCAGAAAAAGGACTGAAATTTCTGGTCAGGCTTTAAACAAAACTCTAATCTATGTTTTTGGGAAGTCTCATCTAAAGATCAAAAAAACATGTAATTAGGAGATAGACTTCAATTTACAGAAATAATCTTTAGTGACTGTTTTATTGAAGAATGTCTATTTGAAGAACACATAACTATTTAAAATTGTAATTTTCTCAATATTGGCTCCTTTGAACAAGTAGCCATTACCAGCTTAGGTTCTAATGCCTATACAGCTGAGCCGTTGCTCACACTCTGTTTATGAATTGAACCAGCAGACCCCACTGTTAACTTCTTGAAAATTTTGATGTGTTTGTGTATGTGTGTGCACTTAAGACATGCAGCTCAAATTTAAATTTACAATCTTAAAAATGTGCAGATACTGACAAAGTGTAGGGAAAAGAAGTCAATATATAAAGTTTCCCCGTAGAAATTTTTTAAAAATCATGACTGCTTAGATACAACATAAAAATGATGTAGTGCAGAATGTTAGTACCTTAGTTTCCCCCAAAATTACTAAATTACTGTTTACTATTATTACATGGAAGGCAGGATATACAGTTGTTAAGACCTGGCGTTGTAGAGTTAGGCAAGCCTAGAATAAATTCTAACTCTGGCACTTTCTACGTGTAGGATCTTGGGCATTTTAGTCAATATCATTAAGTTTCAGCTTTTATATGTGAAGATGTTTGCCACATCAGTGGACTTTTTACACCTCATTTTATAGTACTTTGTTTTATTGTGGTAACCTTGCTTTGAACAATTGTATTGGTGCCATTTTTTTTCCAACCGTATGTGCTCACTTTGTCTCTGTGTCACATTTTCGTAAGTCTCACAGTATTTCAAACTATTTCATTGTTTTATATTTGTTATGGTGATCTGTGATCTTTGTTGCTACTATTGTAATTGTTTCAGGGGCCATAAACAGTGCCCATAAAAGATGGTGAAATTAAATGTTGTATGTGTTCTGATTGCTCCACTGACCAACCATTCCCCCCATTTCTCTCCCTCTTCTTGGGCCTTCCTATTCCTTGAGACACAGCCATATTGAAATTAGACCAACTGATATTCCTACAATGTCCCCTAAGTGTTCAAGTGAGAGGAAAACTCACAAGTCTCCCATTTTAAATAAAAAACTTAGTATGGAACACATGTTGAAAACTGAGATGGGCCAAAATCTCAGCCACTTGTGCCAAACAACCAAGTTATGAAAGAGATGTAAAAGTTCTTGAAGGAAATTAAAAGTGCTGCTTCAGTGAACACATGAATAATAGAAAGCAAAACAGCTAATTGTTGTTATGGAGGAAGTTTTAGTGGCCTGGATAGATCAAACTAGCCACAAAATTTCCTTAAGCTAAAACCTAATCCAGAGCAAGGCACTAACTCTCTTTAATTTTATGATGGCTGAGGGAAGCAAAGAAGCCACAGAAGAAAAGTTTAAAGCTATCGTAGGTTGGTTCATGAGGTTTACGGAAACATAAAACTGTCTCCATAGCAAGTGCTATGTAGAAGCTGCAGCAAGTTATCCAGAAGATCTAGCTGAGAAAATTGGTAAAGGCAGCTACTCAAAACAATAGATTTTCAATAAAGACAAAACAGTCTCATATTGGAAGAAGATCCTATCTGTGACTTTCATAGATAGAGAGAAGTCAATGCCTGGTTTCAAATCTTCAAAGCATGGGCAGATTCTCTTCTTAGAGGCTAATGCTGCTGTTGACTTTACGTTGAAGCCAATGCTCACTTACCATTGCAAAAATCCTGCAGTCCTTAAGAATTATGCTAAGTCTACTCTGCTTGTACTCTATAAAAAGAATAGCAAAGTCTGGATGACAGTACCTCTGCTGACAGCATGGTTCACTGAATATTTAAAGCCCACTGCTGAGACCTACTGCTTAGGAAAAAAAAAAAGTTTCTTTTAAAATATTACTGCTCATTAACAATGTACCTAATCACCCAAAAGCTCTGATGGAGATGTACAAGGAGACTAATGTTGCTTGCATGCCTACTAACACAACATCAATTCTGTAGCCCATGGATCAAGGAGTAAATTTGACTTTTAAGTCTTGTTGTTGGAGAAATACGTTTTGTAAGGCTGTAGCTGACATAGATGGTGATTCCTCTGATGGATCTGGATGAGGTAAATTGAAAACCTTCTGGAGAGAATTCACCACTTTATATGCCTTTAAGAGCATTCATGGTTCATGAGAGGAGGTCAAAATATCAACATTAACAGGAGTTTAGAAGTTGATTTCAACCCTCTTGGGCTACTTTGATTGGTTCAAGACTTCTTAGAGGAGTTAAGTGCATATGGGGTGGGAATAGCAAGAGAACTAGGATTCAAAGTGGGGCTTGAAAATATGACTCAATTGATGCAATCTTATGATCAAACATTAACGGGTTAGGAGTTGCTTCTCATGAATACACAAAGAATTTCTTGAGATGAAACTTATTCCTGGTGAAGATGCAGTGAACGTTGTTGAAATGACATCAAAGGATTTTGAATATTTTTAAAACTTTTCTGGTAAATCATCAGCTGAGTTTGAAAGGGTTGATTCCAATTTGGAAGGAAGTTCTACTGTGGGTAAATGCTATCAAGCAGCTTTGCATGCTACGGAGAAATCTTTCATGAAAGGAAAAGTCCATTGATGTGGCAAACTCTATTGTTGCTTTATTTTAAGAAATTGCCACAGCCATCCAAAACTTTAGCAACCACACCCTGATCAGTCAGCAGCCATCAACATGGAGGCATGGCCCTCTACCAGCAAAAAGATTATAATTCACTGGAGACTCAGATGATCATTAGCATTTTCTATAATAAAGTATTTTTAATTAAGATATACGCATCATGTTTTTAGGAATGTACACTTAATGGTCTACAATGTAGTATAAACATAAGTTTTATATGCACAGGGCAACCAAAGAATTTATGTGTCTCACTGTCTTGTGATACTCACCTTATTGTGGTAGTCTTGAACCACACCTGCAATATCTCCAACTCATGCCTAACTAAGATCCTCCTCAGAAATATTTTGAGTTGAAATGGGGCAATGTATGCCAAAAGTTTAGTGCCTAGACCATAGTGTGCTTTTATTTAAAGTATTATCCATATTTTGTTAAACTTCAGAAAAGAGAAATCCAAACTTTTCCTAGAGTAATGATTAGATTTATCTATGTGAATTCACAGAGTTCCTCTATTTTTGCTCTGTATTCCTTTTTCCTCTTATATTTCATTAAATTATTTATAGAAATGGTATATAGAGAGATGGATCAAATGGCTTAGAGACAATAGAAGTTGATTCTCTCTCATGTGATCGTCACGAGGTAGGTGGATGGTCCAAGGCATTGGTGAGCCCTGCTCGGTGAGGTCATCAGGGGTCTGGTTTCCCTTCGTTGTGTTGTCCACTATTCCCTAGGAGAATGTTTCTTTTATGTAACTGAAGCTGGCTCACTAGCACCTTGTCCATATTCTAGCCTTAGGCACTGGGAAGGAGAAGGTAGAGATCAAGCAGATTCTTTCTGAGAATTGACCCAGAAGTGGCATATTTCAATTCTGTCCACATCCCAGTTCAATTCTATTCAATCTGTGTACATTGATTAGAATGTACATATATGGAGACATCTATCTGCAAGGGAGGATCCAAAAGATACTCCCTAATTGTGTGTGTGACCCGTTTCCAGGCAAAAATACAGGGGTATTTTACTAAAGTGAAAGGGACAGTTAGTAGCCTCTGCCCCAAATCATGTGATATAGTGCAAAAACTCTTTAGGACCAGAGGCCAAGACAGCTGGGAATGTAATGTCTTGGGTCTGTTCAAAGTAGTTGTGCGGCCAAGGGATCACTGAGCTGCACAGGTCTTAGCTATCTCTAGATCTCAGTGCTTTACTTCTTCACTGCCTAGGGTATTCCTTAATCTTCCTTCATCACATAACAGAAGAATAGTGAACATTTATGGAGCTCTTGTTGTGTAATGCACGTTTATCTTATTATTTTACATGTATTTTCTCACTTCATACTCTCAACAACCCTGGGAGGTGGCACTATAATTATCCTCACTTTATAGACAAGGTAACTGAAGCATGGAGAAATTAAGTAAGTTGTGCCATTGGAATTTTATCTCAGTCTCTTAACTCCAGAGTTCAAGTGTTTATGTGAAGAGTAGTAACTCATTTCACCACTTGACTGAAATGCTGTACTAGTTTCTATTTCTATGGTAGCAAATTACCAGAAACTTAGTGGTTTAAAAACATCACACACTTATTATCTTACAGTCCTGGAGGTCAGAAGTGTGAAATCCGTCTTGTGAGGTTAAAATCAAGATGTTGGCAGAACTGGATCTTTTTGGAGGTTCCCGCTGAGAATCCTGTCCTTGCCTTTTCGATTTCTAGAGGCTGCTGGTATTCCTTTGCTCATAGCCAGAAATCTCATCACTCTGAACTTTGCTTCCATCATCAAATCTTTTTCTATCCCACTCCTGCCTTCCTTTTTCACCTGTAAAGATACTGTGATTACATTTAGCACCCACCAAATAATCCAGAATAATCTTCCCATCAAAATCCTTAACTTCGTCACTGTTTGGACGAACGGAGGCAGGATGGTGCACTTCCGGGTTCTTCTTCACCACCAACTCTTCCCGTGTGTGCGAGAATGCAGCTGACGCCCGGGAAGGTGCAGATTAATCAGGCATGCACCAGGTGATGTCAATTCGAGGAGACCAAGATTTACCTGGTGGCACCTGCGGAGCACCCCCCCACTCCCCCGACATGGCCCTGCCCCGCCTATTGCCCTTCCACTCCTAGAAAAGTCGCTCCCAGCAGATACGCCGGGGGCGGGCTTTCTCAGCCCCCACTCTTGTCCGGACTGTATTAGAAACTCCGCCTTCCCCCAGCTCCGGTCCCTGAAGCTACATGACCAAAGAATAAATTTGCAGTTTTGCTTTTAGCCTTGCCTACTCGCTGGTTCTTTTGTGCCCGCTGGGCTGGTCTTAGAGAAACAAATCAGTCACATCTGCACATTCTCTCTTGTCGGTAAGGTGATACATTCACAGGTTTCGAGGATTTAGGTTTGAACTTCTTTGGGGAGCCATTATGCTGCCTACTACAAACACTTTTGAAAAGGATATCAGTGATTTATAAATTAACAAATTCTATGGACTTCCTCAGGTTTTTCTACCTTTGAGCTACCTGTAACATTTGATATTGTCTACCGCATATTCTCTTAAAAACTCTCTCCACTTTTAATTTCTTAATTACCACTTGCCTGAATTTCTACTATCTTTGATGACTTTTTTCCAATATCTTTGCTTGCCTCTCAATGTAGATGTTTCCCAAAGACTTTAAAAATTATTTGTTCTTCTTACTTTGTACTATTTGCATTAATATTCTCTTGCACCTGATCTTATAAACGATCTGTAATCAATATGTAGATAGCATCCATTCTTTGTGTCCTCAAACTTTTTGAATTTCAATGCAACATTTTAGAGATGTCTGCTAGACAGTCCCCTGACTGTTCTGATCTCTTCAACATTTCAAACTGAAATTGTGGTCTACTTTCTTGTATCTGCTGTTCTCTTGGGCATAATATTTTTGTTGATAGCTCTTCACCTTGTCAGTCATCCTGTCTCATGAGCTAATCCTCTTCATTCGTCTATCTAATTTGTTCCTCAAAATGCACAGAGTCTAGTTGTATGATATGTTATTCTTATTCGTCTTATTTGCTCCATTTCCACTGCCATTCTTATAGTTCTCTTATTAGGTCTATCTTATTAGCATCTTAGTCTATTTTATGTATTGCTGCCAGATTTACCTGTCCAAAGCTGAGCTCTAGTCTTATTACACCCTTTGACTTCAAACATCTTTTACAGAATTTTATATTTGTCAGAACCTCTTTCATCTGCTTCAACATTATTTCTTCCAGTGTGCACTTACATACCTTTTGCTTCTCACAACTTGACTTTTGTTTCCTATTCATCACCGACTTTCCTATGTCTGCCCTCTTGCTAATAATTTGCTTTTATCCAAAACATCTTTCTCAACTATTTACATTTATCGAAACCCAATGCATTTTTGGGATTTAGTTTAACACTACTTCTACCCGGAATCCCTCATTCGTTTTTTCCTTTTTGAATTATCAGACACTTTCCCATTGTTTGTTAAATTTAGTATCTTTTCTTCATTTATATAGCTATTTTTGAAAATGTCATTGAAGAAAAGAATGTATTGGGTTGGTGCAAACGTAATAAATAAAACCGCAATTACATTTGCACCAACCTAAATATTTGGTTAATCACTCCGTATAGGTGTTTAAGAAATACTCCTAAAGACATGACTCTGTAAAACAGGAAAGTTGAACAAGAGAAATGATTTTCAATTTGGAGAGTAAGACTGAAGTATCAGAGTTCTTGGGTTTGTATAATTGTTTTAAAAGGTAAATTAAATATTATAAAATATTTAGAAAAATTAAGAACCTATTTTCAAAATTCAAATATTTATAAAGTGCACTCTTTTTGTTATTATTTCCATATGTTCATAGCAAATGCCTGTGTGGGTTTTGAAGCCAACTCTTTGGGTTCAAATCCGGGCCAGGCCAGGCTATAGCAAGTGAGTTATTCAACATTTTTGTTATTTATATTCCTGTACTCAAAAGCTGAGATGTAACAATAGTTACCTCATAAGTACCTCAGAATACACACAGAATAGTGCCTAGCACATGATAAGCTCCTAATACATTTAGTCAATTATTAGCTATCATTGTTATTTCTCAAAAGTGGGCATAGGTTTAAAAGACTAAGTACTGGAGTAGATGATCTTTACCATAACTGTGTCCCTAAAACTCTGTCAGTCTAACAACAGCATAGCCCTGCCTAACATATACCAAATAATCAGGTATACTTTAAGAACAGAATCTTACTGGTGTTATTGCTGGTAGGTAAAAAAAAGTACAAGGTTTTTATTCAATTCACTGGCAAAGTCTGTTGACAACTAGAAAAATGACTTATTTTATAATAAATGGTCTTGGCATAACATTGAAAAGAAATATACAAGGCATGGTAAAAGTTGTTATACAGTTGATGAATATCATAACAAATTTTCAATTCATGTATACAGTTAATCTATTTTTTAGTTTTACGTTATATAATAAAAAACATGTAACTAAATATATAACACTTGTTCTCAACTTTGTTGACATATTGGAATCACTTGGGGAGCTTTGAAAAAAATTTATTAACATCATAATCATTGCAACTAAGTTATAGCATTCATAATTTTTAAGAGCTCTTAAGGTGATTCCAATACTCAATCAAATTTAAGAATCACTGGTATAAATACTTTGGTTTTAGGACCATGTTGACATATGGGAATGTATATAATACCTGCATATATATACACACACATACACACACACACACACAAACACACAGATACAGAAACAAATTTACATACAGAAATATTACAATAAAATGCTATTTAATTCTGCATGTGTGAATTTTGCTATGATAATAACATTGATTATTATAGCACTAACATTTAATGAACTGTCAGTCACTGTTATCAGTGCCCTGAGCACATCCCCTTATTTAAAACTCACAATAACCACATGCAGTGTCTATTCTTTTTATTTTAATGATGTTGAAATGGAGGCACAGAGATGTCAAGTTACTTGTCCAATGTTATACCACTAATAAGTTGTACAACTAGAACTGGAAAATGAGGCCTCTAACTTCAGATTCTGAGCTGCTAATCACTTTGCCATATTGCCTATAGTAGTAATTTGTAGGTTATTGATTAAGTGGTTATAAATGACAAAAATTAGATAGAGGTGAATACTACTGTGGAAATATAAAGGTTATCAGAGATCCTTATTGATGTTTATGCATTGCTTTCTTTCTTTACTTTTTTGAGATATGGTCTCACTCTGCCGCCCAGGGTGGAGTGCAGTGGCATGATCACAGCTTACGGCTACTTTGATCTCCTGGATTAAAGAGGTCCTCCCACCTCAGCCTCCTGAGTAGCTGGGACCATAGGTGCACCACCATGCCTGGCTAATTTTTAATTATTTTTGTGTGTGGAAATGGGGTCTTGCTGTGTTACTGAGACTGGTTTTGAACTCCTGGGCTTAAGTGATATTCCCATCTTGACCTCACAAAGTGATGGGGTTACAGATGAGAGCCAGTGCGCCTGGCCTATGTATTACTTTATACAAGAAAGCTAATTTACTAAAACCATTCAATGTTTTAACATACCTTTAAAAATTAAATGCATCCTGGCTTTAAAGATAAAGTCTGACTAATGTGCAGAAATCTCAGAGATTATCTGGAAGGTTCTAGTAGGCAAGGAGCTTTCTAAGAGTTTTGTTTTAGAGTAATGTGGGCTGATACTGTTTAGAGTAATGTGATCAAATCTGTTTACTACAGGGATTCTTTGTTCTTTGAATTAAAAAAAAAATGTTTAAATAGTTAGGATAAAGTTCCACAAAGCCTGCAGATGGCAGCAACTTTCTTTTACTGGGCATTTGCTCCTGCTAACACTTTTGGCTGGAGAGTTGACTCAAATTAAATGTAGGACCGCAATCTGTGGCGGCTATGTCCTAAGATACGCACATGGCGGTGTATTTTCTATTTGGCTTTCCAAAAGCAATTTTCTATTATTGATTTTGAAAGACTATCCCATGCCCTTTATTTGAAAAAGGATTGAATTGCATTTGTCTGGATCTGAAAGGAAAAGCTGAGCTAAATGATGGGCATTCTCAACAAAAGCAATATCATTCTGTTATCATTCTTTGACATTGCATCTAGGCAGTTACACACTTTTTCTAAATACAGTGACCTGCATGATTTATGCTGAATTCCAAAAGCAATGATCCAGTAAATTTACTAACAGTTCCAGTAAATTTGCTTCACGGATCCCGCATCTGATGATTGCCTTCTGCTCTTGGCATTTTCTGCCTAATGTACCATATAATATGGTTCAAGTTGCAAGTTTTATTTTGTCAAATCATTCACTGGAGAGGCTAGTGAAGGCTTTTACTGTATATTAGACAAATAGAGGCCACTGCTGGCTCAGGTTACATTGCTTTTGAAGACTTTATTAGAATTCACAAGAAAGAGTCATCCATACTCCTATTGCCCTTCAAATAAATTTACTTAAATATCTTGGATCTTCCTTATGTTCATGTTAAGTTATTTACAGGTATTAAGATTGCTATAATTAAGATAATTCTTTGTGATTAATGCCATCCTTTGGATTGGATAACTGGTATTGATGAGAAAGGACATGTTTTAATAGAATGAAAACATTAGCTCTCCAGGTCCCAAATATTTGAAACTTTCCCAGGGCTGTTTGAGTCTAAAGAAACAGAGAGAAATATTTTGCAGATCTGACCCTCCGTGGGTCACCCTCTGACTGATAGTCAGATAAGTCTTGGCGTAACTGTATTATTACCCAGGCTGGTTTCTGACATCTGTGTGTGTTTTTTTTTTTTTTTTTTTTTTGTCAGTGGGCCAGAATCCAAATAAATATTTTTGGAAGCAGGACACCTTGTTCAAAAGTTGACAAGTTCAAGTAAATATTCATGTTTAGCAAGACCAAATGAGATAGAGATGAGCCAAAAACACTTATTTATGGAAACACATTTTCTTTATTTAATTGATCCTAAAGGCAGGATGAAAGCTAATGAGCTCCAGGGATGTTCCCCATAATTAGTTTTACATTGTCATGGATACAATGAACATAAAATGATACACAACTTATATAGAGAATGCCTTTACAATTCTGACATGTGAGGACAAGAGAAGTATCTGCTTTCTGTTGATTAAATGAATGAGTTTATATAACCACCTCTAAGCATATGATTTGCTCTGCAAAATCATTTTATATAAAGATGCTTAATAGAATAACTTTATTTTACAACGTAACTGTCATGCAAACACTTTAAAATTGTTTAAAATAAAAGAGACTGTCAGGATAGTCACTTTCTCTCATTTATAAAAGTGCTCAATGAGCCAGAGTAATGTGTCCTCATTCTCTCTATCCTTACTGGCATCACAGTCAGTAACAGAACTGGAAATAGTAAGTATCAGCAATCCAAATGAATTTGGTTTTAGTGCCAAGAATCCAACTTTCCACAGGCCATTTCTTAGAGCCATAAAACATTATCCCCAACTTTAATTAGAAGTCAGAAACTTGAAATCTATTAACTAATTATTTTATTCCATAAATATTCCATTACCTACATTATGCAGGCAATGCACTAGTGAACAAGAGAGATGTGGTTCTTACACCCAAGGAATTTAGATGCTTTCAGAGGAGAGGGAGATAAAACAAACAATTTCAATTTAATTTAAAAAATTATAACCAAGTAATTACAAAGTAATTTAATAATTATAACCATGCTAATTGTGGTAAACAAGAAGTAGAAGGTGTCATGAAAATATTCAAAAGAGGAGTCTAACACAATTAGGAATTTTAAAAGAGCTCTTTAAAATTTATTTGAAATTCTTTAAAATAAAGTAAGATTTTGACATGCACATAGCTTACATATTTCCACTGATGAATGGGAAGCTGTACTTTTACGTTGTATGGTTATAGGACACCTATAGAACAAAATATGCAGGGATTAGGAAAAGGAAGTTAGCATGCTCTGTTAGCACAAATATGGATATTATATATCTATTGGTGCTGTGAGTTCTTAACAACCAATTTCTCACTCATGTGAGATGGACACACATCCATTTAAGTGGACAAAGATATATTTGTCTTTTAGAAATGAATTTAACTGTAATTTAAATGAATTCAATTTGCCTTTTTGTTACCATGTAAGATGACCCACAAGACAGAACCATACAAGTAGATTGAGTTTTCCTGAAATGAACAGTTTAAAAACCTGAGAACATTTTCTAGGAAAAAGCATGTTGGATTTGGGTGTGTCTAAAAATTGTAGAAAACAAGTCAGGAAAATATGTAATGTTCAGCTCTGTGTGTAGGTTTGTCCACTCCTGTGAAAATTAGAGCAGACTTGTAAAACATCAACATTGTATCCCAGAGTACCGGGGAGACAAAAAGCCATTCACACTTTTTAGATTGAATTCTTTTAATTTTCTATATATAAATGATTGGTTAATAGGAATAGAATTTAATTTTATAAGTGAATAGTTTTTTAAAAGCTTGAAAGTTTCTGGACACGTGAAAGCGTGTGTGTGTGAGAGAGACAACAAATATACTGGGAAAAAACACACAGAAAAGAGAAACACAATAAGATGACAAACAACTAAAATGATAAAATTTAATCCCTGAAGATGCAGATAAGTGAATTGCCCTTTCGATGCCAGACATATTTCTTTCACTTTTAAAATATACACAAAAATGCTCTAACTGTCCATGTTTTAGACATTCTACTTTTTAGTAAGAATTTTTGTTTTTATCTTGTACTTGATAGTTGACATACTCTCAACTTTTCTTAGCTAAGTTAACAGATGTTTGCTTATTTCATCAGTCTTATCAAAGGCTCATTGATGACAGGTTTTTTTTTTTTTGTTCAGAACTTTGTGGGTTTTTTTTTTATAAAGTATAATTCTTTATAATTTGTTCTGAAGTTTATATTAGCCTAAGTAAATTAATCTAAAATCATTCAGTTCTCTTTTAAGTTGAATGTGAATTCAAAAATATGATAAACTCTATCCAAATCATTTTAATTTTTCTGCAGAGCTTATTCTACATTTTAATTTTTCTGCACAAGTTATTCTACTATTGCTTAATTAAGAATTTTCTCTTCTTCAAGTAAATATTCAAAAACATCATTTGCTACCTTGCTGAGACATAGTGTATGCAGGTGTTTCCTCCAAATAGTCAAATTTGAGAATGTTTTGTGCACATTACAAATAATAGATGTGTTTTCTTGATATTTAACACTTGTCTGCTATATTCAAACATACAGCTACTGATGATGTTTAATGAACTAGACTTTCTTGTGGTAAAGAAAATAATCAAGAAAAGATTTACTAAGTCTTTGTACCCATAAAACATTATTTTTATTATTATTATGCAAAGGATAGTGACCATCTGTTCTTTATCTCCACTGAAGCCAGAATATGAGGAAATAAACTTAAACTGCAGTATGATGTAGTCGGGTTAGAATAATTGAGGCATTTCCTGACAGGGTTGTTAAACACTGAAATGAATCAGCAAGAGAGGTTGTGGAATCTTAGCTTTTTTTCTCTATTAAATAGAATGATATATTATTGGTGTATGTTAGTTGCCCTGTAAGCTGATAAAAATTCCTAAGGTTTAGTTGTCTCTACCTATGATTTCATGAAGATGTTCTTTCAAATGTTCATGTCAGAGGGAGACTCATGAAAAATAAACAATAATTAAATAATAGTCAAGATTTATTGGATTTGTATTATGCAGTAAGCTCTGTGTGAGTAACTTTATTTTGCAGGAACTCTGGGCATTTTTCCAGTTGAATACCATAATGAATCAGGTAGTTGAGTCTACGTGGATTCCATGTGCAGCTTCTGTGTACAGGTGATGGATGGCTGACACGCACCAAATAACTCAATGCTAGCAGATTTGTATAACATTGATAATTCCCTTATTCCATAACAGTGATAACTCTTATTTTGAGAAAGACAGAAATACAGCATAGGAGTTGACTTGGTCAGGTCACTTTGGATATGTTAATATGACACAGAGAACCTGACTATGGGTTTCATTGGGTTGTATCAGGAAACTTACTGATGCTAATGCTCTATCTTGTCTCTGATGATAACATGATTATGGATGCTCCTGCCTTCAGAGTTTGCCTTGAATAATCCAGAGAGCTGAAGATAATATTTTCCTTCTAAAAGGCAGAATGCACTTCTGCAAAAGAATGAACCCTAGTGGGTGTCAAACGTTGTAATCTGGAAAGGAAACCTATGTTTTTAACAGCTCCAGACCTTTGAAGCCCAAATGCCTATATCTACCTCATTGCCATCTCTTCCTTTTCTGAAACAAATCCTTCATTTTAGGTTTTCAAAATAGTTAAGTCCAAGGTCTTCTTTGAGTTTGCCAGTCCTGTGTGATGAGGCTTATTTTTGTATTTGTTCTGTGTTCTTTTGATTGTAAACTCTAACAACGGGGATGGGCCTTGATTTCACAACCTTGTAAGCATGCCCAGAGGTTTCACCAATGTGAGATGCAGTAAGTCCAGCTGAAAAAAATAAAGGTGAAAACATGAAAGCTGGCAGACAGTTTGCTAAAATTCCCTGAGTTGATGAAAGGAAAGAATGTTTCTCTCTTTTGATAAGGTTCCCCAGATGCATTCATTTCTTCAGCTATGGTTGCACTATCGTTGCTGTTTCCATGAGTTCTAGTCTAAGTTTCATGAAAATTAGAAGTCCCTAAGGGTGAGAGCAGTGAATAAGAAGTCCAGAACTCTGAGTTCTAATCAGAGCTTACCATTTGAGTCACCAAGATTAAATTGGCACAGACTGCAAAATTGAAACACATTTTCTTCATGGCTTTGAAGTTATTTCAAACAGCTTTCTATTTTTTTCTAGAGGAGCAACAGTCACACCCAGCACAGAAGTTATCTGTAAGGCCAGATATTGCCATGACCCAGATAACTCACGAAATGTAAATTAAGCACCTTGAAAACAATTAGTGAATAATTTACTGACTTTTATCATTGTCTTCTTGACTGTGTTGAAACTGGTTTTATTTTTTAAAAATTGCTGCTAGAACTCTGTCATTCCCATCCATGGAGGTGAGTGACTTTTGATAGTTTTGGTTTCCAAGAGGACAGTATAACACAATGGACATTTGCTTGTGCTTTACAGTTGATAGTCCTGACCATGAGCGATGTGAATTTGGGCAAGTAGCACACTCTTTTTTTGCTTGATTGTAAAATGAGGATAATAATAGTACTTAGCTCATGCAACTGTAAGGATTTGAGTTGCTAATTCAGATAAGACTCTTGACACCATTCTGTTGTTCAGGCTGCACTCCATGAATGTTATTTCTTGTATTCCTGCTCTTCCTCTTGCTTCTGCTCGTTCTCTTCCACCCAACCTGTCTTCGAATCCCACAGCCTAATGAAAAGCTTTGACTCCAGACAGTAACTATTAATATCAGCATATCTGCCTATATTTTTATATATGTTTCAGGTAGTTCATAGAAACCTTGAAAATTATATGGTTAAGAACCACTTTAAGGTAAGTGGGTTTAATTAGGAAGCACCATTCTAGAAGCACTGTGAACACAAGCAAAGGTATAATTTCTATACAGCACTTCAGAAGTTGCTTCTATCCAGCCCAATCTTACCGGTCTTTCTGGCTCTGATGTTTGCTTGGCAAGGGATATGGTTGTCCATGCTTGCTCTCATCCATTCCTCCCACTGTTCTACCAGTTTCAGGCACCAATACAGTGTCTTAATCTCTGAAAACAAAACAAAACAAACAAACGAAAAAACTCTCTTTCTGTATAGGTGTGTTGCTAGGTTCTGCTCCATTCCGTGTGGTCACCTCACCATTTGGCCACAGAGCTTCCTAATTATTTCCGTTTATATTTATGTATTCGTTATTCACATCTCCATTAACTAGCGGCTTCTGTCGCAGTGACTTGTCCTAAACTGCCACAGTCATCTGCTTGAATCTGTTACTTTTGTCATTGTTCCTAGTCTTGCTTGTGTATCTCTAGCATTTCTTTTTACTCATTGGCAAACTTTTGATGGCTAACTGAGGAGAGCTCTTGGAAACCACAGAAGGTCAAGATTTTCTAACAAAGTATAAAAATGAGTGTTAACGACATCACATAAATACCAAGTGAAGACACCAAAACAGAGATATCCTCATATCAATGTTATGACTATGGCACAGACTTTATTTTAATAATCAGGAGGGAAAGGGTTGGGAATAAGTGGTTTACACCTATAATCCCAGTGCCTTGGGAGGCTAAAGATGGAGGATCCCTTGAGGCAAGGAGTTTGAGAACAGCCTGGGCAACACAGCAAGACCTCATCTCTAAAAAAACTATTTTAAAATTAGCCAGGCATGGTGGCTCTGAGGTGGAATGATTGCTTGAGCCTAGGAGTTTCATGCTATGGTGAGCTATGATCACACCACTGTACTGCCCTTCATCCTGAGCAATGGAGTAAGATCTCATCTCTAAAATAAATAAATAAATGGCAACAACATTAATAATAATAATGGGTAGAGCAGATTCTACAAAGTGCATTTTTTAGAATAGCAGAATATAATTTCAAATACTTACTTCGTAATAGTATAAATGTTACTACAAGTCTGATCAAGTAGATGGAATTTCCAAAGATCAGAACAGAACATTACTTTGATCATTCATGAAGAATACTCATTCATTAATGTTTCACTTATTAAATATTTGTTGACTACTTCCTAAAAAAACAGTGGTGAAGCAAACATGCATCCTTTTCTAAAAGAAACACAATAGTCAAACTATTGATTCATAATGTAGATGATATAACAGAAAAAGTTATACTTTATATATTCAAAGTCATTTTATTTTCATTAAAGTAAAAATACAATGAGATAGTAATTAGCTGCATTTTATTCTGCTTGTTTATCTATAATTATGTTTTATTTTTTATTTTTTAAGTTTTTTTGTTAAACTTCTTACTTTGGAATAACTTTTATTTACAAAAAAGTTGCAAAGATAATACAGAGTCCCCAAATATTCATTACCCAGTTTCTATTATGGTTACGTTTTTACATAACCATGGTAAATTTGTCACAACTAACAAACCAACATTGGTACATTACTAAACTCCATGAGCTAAACTTTAGATTTTATTCAGATTTAACTAGTTTTCCCACAAAGGTCTTTTTTCTATTCCAAGATTCAGTCTTGGGCTATAAATTGTGCTTAGTTATGCCTCCTTAGTCTCCTGTGGTCTGTGAAATCTTTAGTTTTCATGATCTTTACAGTTTTAATGGACATTGGTCAGGGATTTTGTAGACTGCTCCCCAGTTTGGGTTTGCCTGTTGCTTTGTCCTGAATATACTGGGGTTATGAGTTTTGGTAAGAATACCACAGAGGCGAACACCAACCTTATCACATTATATGAAGCAGTACATGTTATTAACATGATATCATTATTGTTAAATAACAAAATTTCAACAAATTTAGTTTCAAACATCAAATTGACTTTTAGTAGGGATCCATGAACGGGGCAGCATGCAGTCTATAAAATAGGAAAGATCTCCAATGAGCTAGACAGAATGGGTTTTGTAGGCAGAAAAAAAGGCAGGGAAAAGCAGAAACAATGAACAAATAGTGGTCTGGTTGTTTTAAGATTACTTTTCATATAAGGGTGTAAATAAAATCTTGTTGGCTTAATGGCATTTCGCTATCATCTTGCTCCATAGTCTTAGAACGTCAAATGTCTCCTGATTTCTTGGGTCAGTTCTCTCAGTTAAACATTCAGATTTTGGTTTGATGACATGAAACCTTAGCATGAGTGACTATGTTGGACTTGCTGTTTTTTTCCTTAACATTATTGATATCGAAACTTATCACATGGCTGAGGTCGTGTTTTTCAGGTTTCTCCATGGAAAAATTACTTACTCTTCTTTTCATATTCAATTTTTTAAAAGCAAGTTGGTAAGTGCAGCTTACCCTTCAAGGAACAGGGGATGTAATATTGTTTTTTAAGATTATTTGTTCAGCTGATCAGCAGAACTTTATCCCAAAGGCACAACGTAAAGTGCCTTTAGTTTCTTAGAGAGAAGGTATAAGTAAAGCTCATTATTACTGTGGATCTCCTGATCTTCACTGAATCACTCTTCCATGTTGGATTATGACAATCAGAGCAGAAATAGGCATATTATTTTCTTATCCATCACTGAAAATGATTGGGCACCAAAGTAATATAGGCCAATTTTATACTGACATAAAATGACTTTATCCAAATCCTTATGGGGACACTGAGCTAGATCTCAAGATTATGATTCAATATATCCCACCATCATGCTGGCCATATCCAGACCTGTAGTACTATTTTATAGTCTGTTTACAGTAATCTTGAAAGAGATAGAAAAGGTTCGTCCAAAGGATATAATCTTTGACCTAGGCCTAACAGCTGTCTTTTTCTTCACTATTATTTATTGAGCACTATTATGTGCCAGATTTTCCCGATATTTTTTTAAACTCTGTTTTGCTGACATAATAGTTTTATAAAATAGTTGTTAGTAGACCAGTTTTACCAAGCAACCGAAACTTAAAGAAGTCAATTAACTTGACCATACCAGTGGGCTGTATATAGGGCTTAAAATAAGTTTTCTGTATTCCAAAGTATACACTTTTCTACATACATATGTAAAATATGTATATAAAAAAACAAGTTATACTAGCAAAAAGTCTGTGAGTATGGGTGCTTGATAGTTATTTTAGCAATATCATGAAGATTGCTCTATAATAATTAAAATTAATAGCCATTGTATTTGGATATAGTCATTTGGTGATCATGATGTTCCCAGATCCAAGTAAATTCTGAATATTAGTATATTGCCCAAATCCTCTAGGTAGATAAAAGATTATTACATTAAGAAGCATTCAGCCGAAGTTGGTGCTGGAAGCAATCTTATGTTATTTTCCTCAGAGTGCACATTTTCTGCTAATTTTGTTTTTGTAAACAAAACAAATGTTTTGATGTTTTTGTAAACATCAAAAAACGTTTAACAGTCAAGGTACAGGCAAAAATCAAATCAAAGAGTCTGTCTTGAATATTGTTTGATAGAAGTTAATCTTTTAGGCATTCAGTTCCTGATTCTCAAAAATACTTAAAAATATTATTAAAAATCATTGAGTATGGAAAAACCCATAAATTCCTGTGAAGCCTTGTAAAGTTATGCTCCTGGTAGCTTAAAAAAAGGGGTGAGTTATGCCCAAATACGCAGGTGAAAAGTCCATTCCCTATAGTCATTTGGATAACCCTCTCTAACTGGACATATACCAGAATACTTGGTCACTTCTCTATACTTGTGCTTCTGTTAGAAATGGCTTTAAGTAGTCTCACATTATTTAAAGTAATCATGAAGTCACAATAAAGTTTGCTATTGAGAAGACAAGTGATGGTGCAGATTTTTAGTGTCTTTTCCTAACTGCCCATCTGGAATTTTATACAGAGAGGGTGCCAGGCAAAATTTGGAGTAGGTGACATTTTTTTCCATCTTTCTCTTTACTGTCTTTGTTATAGTTTTCCCTTCACGCAAAGCATAGAAAGTAATAACTTTCTATTATTACTTAGATTCTCTTGCCAAATGGAAGAGATCTCGTCCTTAACACCTTGTTAGGAGTTAGTTAAGTCTGTAACTTTCCCTAAAGAGTCTGTAATTTTTTTTTTTTTTTTTTTGAGACAGGACCTTGCTCTATTGCCCAGGCTGGAGTGCAGTGGCAGGAACATGGCTCACTGCAGCATCGCCCTCCCGGGCTCAAGTGATCCTCTCACCTAAGCCACCTGATTACCTGGGACTATAAGTAGGTGCCACCACGCCTGGCTAATTTTTGTATTTTTTGTAAAGATGGAATCTCACCATGTTGCCCAGGCTGGTCTTAAACTCCTGGCCTCAAGTGATCCACCTGCCTTGGCCTCTCCAAGAGCTGAGATTACAGGCATGAGCTGCTGCACCTGACCTAACAGTCTGTATTTTAAGAGAGAATCCCTTAGTAGGAACCTGATTTAATGATATATTTTCATTCACAGTAGTTTTTGAATAGAAAAAATATTTTGGCTAGCTGAAATGTTAAAATGTTCAAAATCTATCCATTTGTAAAGTCTGTCTATGATTTATTTACAAAATTATCTACTTTAGCTACAAAAAAGAATGATGAGCCTACTACGAGCCTTACTCATACTGTTGTGGACATGGGATATCACAGTGGCCAAATTCAAACAAAGGTTTCTGCTTTCATGGAGTTGATATTCTAGAGGGAGGATACGACAATAAGAAAATATGGCTGGGCATGGCGGTTCATGTCTGTAATCCCAGAGCTTTACGATGCCAAAGCAGAAGGAACACTTGAGGCTAGAAGTTCAATTTCAGCCTTGCTGGTCAAGATATAATAAGACATTGTATGACAAAATTTTTTTTTTTTAAATTATCCAGGGATGGTTGTACATGCCTGTAGTTCTCACTACTGGGGAGGCTGAGGTAGGAGGATTGCTTGAGCCCAGGAGTTTGAGGTTACAGTGAGCTATCATTGTGCCACCACTGGATTCCAGCCTGAGCAACAGACGGAGAACCTGTCTCTTAAAAAATAAAGATAAAAAAGAAAACACACACACACACACACACACACACACACACATATATATATGTTAAATGATAATAAGTGAAAAAATAAAAATAGGAAAATAAACGGTGTGTGCATAAAGTGATGGGATTGGCAGGAGAAATGTCAATGATGAAAACATAAATATTTTACATGTGGTAATATAAAAAAGCAAGAAAAAAAAGTGGTCTACCTTAGAGATATTTTTAATAGGTTGAGGGGAAAAGCAATAGGTTAATTCGTAACATGCTTCATTTTATATCTCATTTGCATTTTCTATATTTTAAAAATAGGAACTTTATATGCTAGGCAATACACAAGCACGTTCAATATGTTCTTTTAGTTAATTCTTCAATAACCCTGAAACATTGGTAGAATTAGCCTACCTCTATTTTGCAAGTAAGAAAACTGAGGCTCAAATACTTTAGGTACCCTATTTAAGATCACATAGTTAATGGCAAAAACAGAATTAGGACTCAGGATTGTATGACTCCATAATGCCTGCCTGCTTTTTCATCTCTGTTACATTGCAGTCTGTCAGCTCTTACCTTTATTCCTGTCTCCACATCCCCAGAGACTTGTAGTCCAATCATCTGACAGTTTCATTCTAAAGGATTAGGCTCATTTCTGCTCTTGAACTAATAATAAAGTAGGTGAATCTACTACTTTATAAAAGTAGGTTGAGAATTACTCCAAAGAAATACTATAATCAGAATGGTAACACATATATCTTTAACATGTAGCCATTTTATAATAATTTTACACATGTACATTCACACATAGACACACAGATTTGCTTTTTCCCTCTACTTTCAGTAGACAGTAAGCATGGAGTACCCATCATATGAGTGAAGGTATATTAGTATATAGATAAATATTCACATGTATTTAGATGCATTTCTTTTTCTAAGAAGAGCACATAATTGAGTTCAAAATATTCAATTGTGCATTCCACTTGTGCTTAAAATGGACATTGAAATCTGCAAATTCAATAGAAATTAGAGTCTATTTCTGAAGATAGTGACAAATGTGTGGACAGTCATTTCAGAATTTGGCAAGTTTTTCTTGGAAACTTCTGCTATCAAAGCAAAAATCAAAGAGTCCTATCATCTTCATTAATCCAGTCAACAAATATTTATTGGGATTCCTTTATGTGCTAAGCACTGGATATACATGCTGCCAAACATAGTACAGACACAGTCTCTGATGTCACAGAACTTGTGGTGTAGCAGGAAATGTAGAAATTATCATTTCAGTTTAAGAGTATCATGAGTGGTGAAGTGCAGGTTGCAGTGAGAATGGATCACAAGGATATGACATGGACCAATGGTCATTGAAAAACTCCCTGAGGAGGTAGAGTTAAAACTGAGACTGGAGGATGAGTGAGTCAATAAAGTGCCCAATGGATGCTGGAAGATGGGGTAGGTGGGATCACTGAAAATAGGTTGAGATTAGTATTTCAACATTCTGTAGGCAAGAGAATACATGGTGAGTATGGAAAGTAGAAAGATTAGAAACTGATCCTCTTATGTTTTATAGTCCATGTTAAAGGTTTTTTTTTTTTTTTTTTTTTTTTTTTTTTTTACCTTATCCTAAGGAAAATAAGAAATTAAGGAAATGTATTATGGGTAGAAGACATGACATCATTATTAGGTTTTTAAAACCTTCAATTGCAGAAGCAAAAGTGGACAAAATTAGATGAGAGAGAATCAGTTAGGATGACATTTCAGGGATATGGGTGAGAGATCCTGTTAGCTTGGAGTAGGATTGTGTCAGTGCTGATGGAAAGAAATAGAGGGATAAGAGAAACAGGAGGCAGAACTGACACAATTTGGTAGTAGTTTTGATATCTGTTATACTCAAAATCAATCTCTTTGGCCATGGTCTGGGAAAGAGCTTAAAAATCGAGGGCTTTGCTGGATATCAAAGAAAAAGATGTTTCTTAGGGAGCTGGTCTCTGAGGACCTTAGGGCAAGTAGGCAAATAATTCAACAGCTTTTCTTACTACTATACTTATTTAAGGTGACTCCAAATGAGCCTAAACAACCTTATAGACATTATCAAATTAACATCAAGACATGCTTTTGAATGAGACAGAGTGGCCAATATGACGATTTGATGCCTGCTAAAAACTATATTTTCTCAACTTTTGGGAAAAGATGTTAGCCTCTGGACCAGCTTGGTACCCTAAGAATTAAATAAGCCTTATAAGATAAATAAAACTTATAAGCCTTATAAGCCTCATAAGTCCTCAGCTGGGTCTTAAATCTCAATCCAGTAGACTATGTGAGAAGGCAGACACTTCACTGTGGGTTTTTGAAAGGTATTTTTTAACTTAGAAAAGTACCAAACTATCCAGAACAATTTGAAGAGTTTCTGAACAGCATGCCTGTTGCAATGTGTAAATTTAGACTTTCTGTTACTCTTTGCCACAAATTTGATTTGGACATCAACCTTTTGATTGATGGAACCTGACTACTCTACTGAAGGGATTTGACAACTTCCGTTTTTGTTGATGCTGTACCTGTTTCTGCAGGAATGACTTGCAGAAAAGTGGGTATGGGTAATAGCATTCTCTTGAAAATAAGTTCTCGCACAAATGGGCAGAGATGCAAATCTCATTAAAAAGCCAGTGAAAATCAGGCTACAGGCCAAGAATGACTGAAGGATGACATTAAAATAAATGAAATAATTTTTGCTTTCCTTTCATTTGCCTGGGGATCTGTTTTCCTACAGCTACAAGGTGTTTTCTCTTGGGTTAGTGATTTGAAAAGCAATGACAGAAGTTTAGAGATTGCCTCTGAGGGATCAAAATGTTTTTTAGATACGAGGACAGAGCACTAAAAATATGATGGTCTGAATACAATTTTTGCAAACCAGGTGAAATCAGGAAAGTGATTTGCAATATTATTCTATAGCAGAGAACTTGAGATTTTATGGACCATTAATTCCAAGTGTTTATTCTTATAGACCTTCTTCATTTGCCTCTGCTTACTTTCTCACAAAGTCAGCAAACCTGTAAAGCATCCCACAGTTGTTTATCTTCTGCAGATATGTGGTTTAATGAGCTGACAACAGACAGTTGAGCTCTTTAGTTAGACCAATGCAGACCTATTCCTATCCTTTATACTTTTGGGGTGAATACACAGAAGGATTTTTATCCCTATTATTCTACTTGAGCAACTCTCGTACATATAATTAGTGATGGACAAGCAGTAGCTAGATTTAGTGTACACAGAGGTAGACTGAGAGGCTCGTGCAGTAGTTTTTATAAATGTTAGAATGTAGTTGACCCAAAACGCTGCCCTTTTGCTGACTCCCATGCCTTCAGTCCCACTGACATATGTTTAGTTTGTAGTATTTAATAGTGCTTGTAATAATCATCATATGATTAATGTGTCAGTGTGTTGGAATATCTCTTTACATTTGTAAAAATATTATCGTTCTCTGAGAAGATGTTACATCTTAAATATCGACCCATTAGCAATGATTAATTTATCTATTGTCATCTGATATTACAAATTTCAGGGTGGGTCATGAAAAAAATGTTAGTTTTTGTTTGGTAGAAAAGAATAAGAACATTAGAAACTAGAGCTGATCTCATAATGAGGGTGTTGGAACTGGGCGGTGGGAGAACAGCATGCCAACACTTGTAGGATGAAGTTCTAACAAAATGTGGGTTCGGCAGAAATCATGAAGACAGGAGTGTTGTAGCATATCTAGTAAAGGCAGGATCTTTGGAATCTGACATATCTGGGATAACACCCTTGCTCTGTCACTTAGTAAATGTGTGGCCTTGGGAAAGTCATTTAATCTTTCTAAGCCTTGGTCTCCTCATCTATGTAACAATCGTAGTAATGATATCTAATCACTGCATTGTTGATGAGCATTTAAATGCTATTATTTTAAAATTGTTATTAATATTATTACTATTTGGAAGTTTGAGCTGTTTCCATTTAATGGTAGGGACTGGAAAAAACACATATGATCAAAGAGCCTTTTCTAGGCATGAAGAATCCTCTGATAAGAAGTATTACTATGAAGAAAACCAGACATAGTTAACTTAGGTGATTCAAGAAAAGAATTTAGGGGTATCACTAGGTGTTAAAGGTAGGAAACAAATAGTTAAGCACATATTTCTTTTAAAAATATCATTTTTGTATCATATTCCCAGGCAAAATATGAATACACTGATGGTATTTGCCATGGTTTCCAGCTACCTTGGAGAACTAAGGCCCGTCATTCAATTTTATTTGTAGGTGAAATCCAGTTCTGCTTGGGGTAGCAGAAATAAAAAAAGGCTTCATTTTTAATCCTTGTTCTTAGTCATTTTACAGATTTATACTTTTTGGAAAATCACCTGAGCTTTTAAAAACTCTAAAAAGCAGTAATAATAATAATATCTATCTTATGGAATTGTTATGAGGCCAGGAAGATGTAAGATATGGAAATAGCCTTTGCAAGCTAAAATGAAATATAAACATTTAGCTTTAAAAATAATTTTATAGGCAATGGACTACACTGAGAGAGTCAGTGATCTACAAAATATTGCAATTTTTCCAGCCCTTCCAAAATTGCAATGTGCTATACATCTCTGCATATACCACTCATTCTAAGAGACCTGTCCATATCACAGGGCCAATTTTCCATTGTTATCCCTTATGGATTAATTCAGCTGATTTCAGTTAAGCCTATCTCAAACTGGCTTAAATAATACATTCATATAAATACAAAGCCAAAGACAAGTGAAGATCAACCCAGTGGGTTATCAAATGGCACCTAGGACCCAATTTCTCCTGGCTCTATATTAGTGGTGCTGCCTTTAAGATCCCCGAATGGATGCTGGTAGCTCCCAAGACTCTATATGTTCTTGCTCATGTCTTGCATGTAAAAGAGTCTATGTGCCAATATTCTGACTGTAAATATTGAGGCTTTCAGGTTTTATCACTTGCCTATCTGTGGGCCAAACCTTATGGCCAAAGGAAAGGAATGCACTAAATTAGCTGATCTCAGGTCGTATGCTTCACTCTTGGATGTGAAGGTGGAATCAGCTTCATGATAAATACTGGAATCTGAAAGTTTAAATAAGGAGCTATTTAAAAGGTAAGGGGAAGAATAAGCAATGGAATATCAACCACAAAAGTTCTACTACACACTAGCTAAACAAAGCCAGAGGGAATGGCTCTCTAAGGAAAGAATTTCTGAGAATAATGATGGGTGTTGTGGTGGGGTTATTGGGAAGAGGTGAAGCAGGGATTTCCTGATGTTATGAGACCACACAAGAGGGTATTTTATGTACTCATGGGCTATCAGTATGGCAAGTCATAGAAAGCTCCAGCCCAAGTATCAATTTTAAGTTTGGATTCTGCTTCTATGGCTTTCTAACTGTGTAACTTTGAGTAAATTGCTTATAATCTGTAAGTTTCAATTTCCTCATCTGTAAATTGGAGACAGTGTTAATAATACCTACAAACCTGCTTTGAATAATAAGTGAGATAATTCAAATAAAGTGTTTAGTGTAGTTCCTGGGATGCATAGAAATAGGGAGTTAATACATTTTAACCTACTAGAATTATTTTCATGCACTTTCACTAGAAGTTCCTGAGTAGGCTCTAAGCCTGTATCATTTATATGACAATTTATGAAAATGTTTGGCCATAGTGTTCAGACAGTGTCCTCCCCTCTTTTATTGTATCATTAATTTGCCCATGCTCGGAGAAATGTCCTTATGCTAGCTACCATTTTTGAGAACTATGGAAATCCATCATATTTAGGATAACCATTTAACTCATCATTCAAACCAGGACACTGTTGGTAATGAGAGGAGGCACTTAAAACAATTAACATGTAATAATAGATCTAGAAGGATTATAAACTAGAATTAATACAGTTAAACTATCTAATGATATTGAAAATTTTTATGTAAAATAACTTTAGAGTAAAATTGCTTAGAGACCTAACAAAGGCACAAAGTTCTAAAAAGAATAGATGCTTTCTCTCCTTTTTAAATTCTGTACTGTCAGTGAAAACTATCCCAGTATTAAGCATTTTTGATTTGTTATTTTACTCTATTTAAAATATTATTATAAGTGATTCATATATCCACATAAATATTATGGCAGATGTATTTTTCTCTTAATTTGAGTTCATCTGTAATAAGAAATTGAACCAACCAAAATACATTGGTATGGTTATATTTAAATATAACTACACTTTTAAAATAATAAAGCTGATTAATTTTAACTTTCATTCTATTGTTGAACAACGGATATGTTAGTCTGAACTTGGAGTCAGTAGTGCATTAATATCAAATTTCTGATTGTTTGAACCATTGGGATTATTTACTTTGACATATTTTTATTTCCCTATGAGTTAAATTGAATTTGTATGTCTGACAGCCAAGGCCTCCATAAACACTTTTAAAATAATAAAGCTGACTAACTTTAACATCTTTTGATTATTGACTTCAGAAAGAGGAAAATATAATTATTTTTCATAGTCTATCGTAATACCTATACTACTTTCAATATCTGAAGTGGATAGCTAAAAATTCCAATGTTAGCATAATTTACTAGCTAATTAAATTAGAATTTGTGTTGTTCCAAAATGATTTAAGAAATAGTAAAGGAATATTTACATTTAAGAGTACTAATGATTTAAAATAATTTAAAAGAAGCAAAAAGAAGGTAAAATTAATGAGAAAAGGCCACTGGAATGATGAAAGAACATAAAATTTAGGACATGAATTTATATCCACTTGGTAGAAGAAGTACATAAATATACCCCTAAGCTGTAGCAGTCAAACAAAAAAGCAGAAAACATAATCAATCCAACAGTCAGAAAGTCCATAAACTAAAATCAAAGCTACCAGTCATTAAGAGCACAATTCTTCCTATATGGAGAATAGAGAAAAATTTCTTCCCAAAGAAAACACATGCTATGACTTTCTATTTCTCCAAGATAAGTAATGTTATTTGCTTCATAATACCAGATAACAGTATTTTTCCTTAAGCTACTGGTTCCAATAGTAAACTATTAACAATTTCCTTTATTTATTTTTCTTTTTTTATTATACTTTAAGTTCTAGGGTACATGTGCACAACATACAGGTTTGTTACATAGGTATGCACGTGTCATGTTGGTTTGCTGCACCCATTAACTCGTCATTTACTTTAGGTATTTCTCCTAATGCTATCCCTTCCCCTGCGCTCCACCCCACAAGGATCTAGAACTAGAAATACCATTTGACCCAGCGATCCCATTACTGGGAATATACCCAAAGGATTATAAATCATGTTCTTATAAAGACACATGCACACGTATTTTTTTTTGTGGCACTATTCACAATGGCAAAGACTTGGAACCAACCCAAATGTCCATCAATGATAGACTGGATTAAGAAAATGTGGCACACACACCCCATGGAATACTATGCAGCCATAGAAAACGATGAGTTCACATCCTTTGCAGGGACACGGATGAAATTTCCTTTATTTTTAAAAAACATTCATTCAAGTAATTTGCTTGCATACTGTTCATGTAATAGTTTTGTATTTTAATTGTTTGCTTCCTATATCTTATACAAAAATGTGTGCAGATTGCAATGTGAAGTAAATATTAACTTCCATCAAATTGTTTAACAAGCAAGCACATGTGAAAGGCACAATATTTTAAAATGCAGACTTTAGTTCTTCCCACATAAGTATCTCTTAAAAAAATTTATAGGCCATTGTAGCCTTCTTTCCTATACTAGACACCATTTTTCTTATGTCAATAGCCTTAAGATTTGAAAACCTTCAGGTTTGTTACACTATAAATGGTGGTCCGAGGGGACTAAAGGGAAGGGAACCTCGGCCTGTGGATCTGGCATCTGTGGGTGTGAAAGAGATTGTCCTATTTGTGTGGCCACAGTTGGCTTCTAAAGTAAAAATAGTTTGGTGAATTTGAGTATGGAATAAAATGGACTTTTAACGTGCATGCTAAAATCAAGACTAAATAGTTTTTATATTTATTTATTTACTTAATTATTAGTATTAGAGGCAGAGTAATATGGTTTGGATCTGCGTTCCCGTTCAAATCTCATGCTGAATTGTAATCCCCAGTGTTGGGGGCAGGGCCTGATGGGAGGTGACTGGATCATGGGGGTGGTTTTTCATGGTGTAACACCAGCCCCCTTGGTGCTGTCGTCACAACAGTGAGTGCTCATGAGATCTGGTTGTTTAAAAGTGTGCAGCACCCCCACCCCCTCTCTTGCTCCTGCTCCTGCCATGTGAGACATCTCACTCCCCATTTGCCTTCTGCCATAATTGGAAGCTTCCTGAGGCCTCCCCAGAAACAGAAGCCACTGTGCTTCTCAGAGAGCCTACAGAACCGTGAGCCAATTAAAACCTCTTTCTCTGTAAGTTTCCTAGTCTCAGGTATTTCTTTGTATGAGATGGACGAATACACAGATTTCTCTCTGTTAACTAGGCTGGAGTGCAATGGTGGTGCGATCATAGCTCACTGTGATCTCAAACTACTGACAGAAGTGATCCTCTGGTGTGCCTGGGACTACAGGCACACACCACCACACCCAGCTAATTTTTAAATTTTTTTATAGAGAGAGGGTCTGTCTTGCTATCTTGCCCAGTTAGGTCTGGAACTCCTGGGCTCAAGCGATCCTCCCGCCTTGGCCTTCTAGTGTTGGGATTACAGCCATGAGCCACCATGCCTGGTCTTTAAACAGCTTTTAAAAATTATAGTGGCACAAGATGAATTGGAGAATGGGCAATCATCTGGTAAATTTGAAATAGACATAAATATTGGAATTTAGGGACACCAATAAATATCCATATCCTCCTCTGGGTTTGAAATTAACTGAAATATAGATCAGGTTCTGAGACATAAAGATTTAAAAAAAAAGAATTTGTGGGTACCCTGTTCACTATTTGGGTGGTGGGTTTAACGGAAGCCCAAACCCCAGCATTATGCAATATACTCATAAAACAAATCTGCACATGTGCTCCCTGAATCTAAAATCGAATTAAATAAAGAGAATGCATCTTGACCTGTGGGCACAATCGAAGCTCCAGAAATGTACCACTGTGAATTAAACTTCCCTGACTTTGATAAGCTTGCTGTGAGCTATGTAGTATGTATCCTGAGAAGTGGGTACTCCAAAAAGGGAACTCAAAAGACTTGATATATATGGCCTTATAAAGCAGAAAACTCCAAATAGCAGAGGCTCAAACAAAATGAAGTTTCTATTGCTCTCATGTAGAAGAAATTTGAAGGCAGGCTGAACCAGAGCGAGTGTTGTGGTGCTGTGGTCACAGGGGAGTTGGGCTCCACTGCTTGCGAGTTGTTTGACCCTAGAAAATTACTTCCTGTTATGAGTCTCAGTTTCCTCATTTATAAAATAGGTGCAGACTTGCCAGCATTATAAAGACTGTAGAATTAAATAGATAACTTATATAAGGCAATCATGTAGGTAGGCGGTGCATATTATTTAACTTTCAGAATTATAGACAAAAATAAAAAGATAAGAAGTCTCTAAATTAAAAAAAAAGCAAGGATGAAACTAAAATGACAGAAAACAGAGCGGCAATTGCCAGGGTCTAGAGATGGGATTGACTATAAAGGACTGTGGGGAAAACTTTTGAGAGAACGAAATTATTATATATCTTGATTTTGTGGTGGTGATTATGCAACTGTATATATGTGTCAAAACTCACAGAAGTATACACTAAAAAGGGTCCATTTACTATAAGTAAAAAAGTTTAATTTTTTAAAATGAGAAAAATACAAAGTAGGATCATAAAATAAGTTTGAAGATTCTATTGATTAGTAGGCATATCCTAATGCATGCATAAATTGTACACAGAGATATACCTTGAATACTTATACATTTAATTCTTTGATGTGAAATAAACATAATTTACCTGAAAGACAGAATCATAGATGTTTAGATCTGGAGAAAACCTTATAAATCATATAGACTAACTGCATTAAAAGCTAAGAAACTTGAGGCCTATCGAGATGAGGTGATGGGAAAAATAAGAAAGGGCATAAGCTATTTCTTTGCTTGCAGAGTGGTATTTAAAATCATGTTCTAATTTGCAGTCTTGTGCTTCCTGCCACATCATAATTTTATTTTTTAATAAAAAATTTCTTTTTATAAAACAAAAAAATTAATACTAGCATTTCAATTGCTGGGCACAGAACAGGATATTAAAGCATTTATCACTATTCTGAAATAAAAGCTAAATGGAAATTATAGATATATTTGAAGTTGATTCTGGAGTTCCTATAGTCACATGAGCACTAGAGTACCTATGTCATTTTAACTCTGTGTGTGGTTGGGTGCCCACACTTTATGAAGTAATCTCTATAGCTTGGGTGTAAAAATTCTGGACCAGATGCCAAAGACCAGCATCCCATCTTAGCTTCACCACCAGTCATCGCTCCAACCTCAGATAAATCCTACCCTCTTGAGCTTTTAATGTCCTCATCTGGTTTGGACTAGCTTTCCAAATAGTTATTAAGAGATCCCTTTGACAAACAAAATCTCCAACTAAACCCTAATATAATAAAGATAAAAGAAAACTTTTCCCTTTCAAGTAGGGAGGGGAGGCTCTGGTCCTGCCCACTCAGCTTCGTCTCCCCATCCCACTGCAGGCGCACCCCAAGCTACTTCTTAGTTGTAGGGTGCCAGAACGCAGTTTTAAAACTCCTGGAGATGATCATCTTTAAGGTTATTTTCTCTCTGATTTGTGAGACCAAAGGCAAACGTTATTTTTTTCCCTTAGCTGGAAGATTGGAAATCACAGATATTATGTGAGACATTTTTGGTGCAATTGTACTTATTTCATTGAAACTTTAACCTTTGTCTTTGAAAAGTGAATTAAAGTACAAAAAAGAAGAGTGACATCTTTGCAGTAAATCCAGATTGTAGAACATAGTCAAAAACCTTAAATCAGTGTTAGAAATGTGTGCATATTGGAGCTATGGTACCTTGGGCTAATACTTCCAGCAACATTGCTACTGTAGTTTTAGTATATCCAGCATTATTCAATAGGATAGTTTGGGAGGGCCTGTCAAGTGCCAGGAAATTTGGTGAATATTAGTGAAATAATACTTTCTATTGCCTGATTGCCCTTGGTCAAACATATGCAAAGAATGGGTAGTAAGGAGACACATGAATATGTGTTCTGTGGTGGTAATAAAAAAGGTAGAGTAAAGTTCAGTGCAAGAATACAATGAAGAGGAACTTCAAATAATGTTGATGGTATAATGAAATGGTGAAAAACAAATGTCATGGAGCTAAAGGGCAGCACTTCGATACTCCAGGGTTGTTTAGGCCCAGTTGCTCAAGTCATTGACCACAAAACAGCGTTTATTTGTTCAGAAAGAGGAAAAACACTGATCCCTTAATGGCCTTTTGCTACATATCTGGGAAAACTGTCACGGCCATCAACGTTTCAATACATATGAAAGTGGTAGGAATGGGGCACAGGGAGTTCCAATTTAAATAAGTGTCTGTACTTTTTGGATGCAAGCAAGAGGCAGCAACAAAGAGAACCCAAAACACAGTGGTTCAAGCAAAACAGATGTAAGAAACCTGGAGGAGGCTGCTGAGTCAATCAGGAGCCCATTTGCTTTCTGCATTGTTGCTCTGTTAATTCCTTAAATTTGTCCTAGATTGTCTGGTGGATACTGGCTCAACACCAAGTTTATTTTCTAGACTGTGAGATGTGAGACAGAGAAGTAGAGGGCAAGTGATTTTCTCTTTCAAAGAGGGGAGACTGAAGTTGCACATATATTTCCAGTTAAAATACCATTAGAAAGAAACCAGTCACCTGATCACATATAGCTGCAAAAAATGCTGGGAAATGTAGTCTCTTGCTGAGTAGCTACCTCTTCAAAAGGGAAAGGGTGTCCCTTACAGGAAGGAAGAGAGAAAGGGGATGTGTAGATAAAAGTCTCTGCCACT
This sequence comes from Piliocolobus tephrosceles, assembly GCF_002776525.5. Lineage (NCBI taxonomy): Eukaryota > Metazoa > Chordata > Mammalia > Primates > Cercopithecidae > Piliocolobus > Piliocolobus tephrosceles. Next base: position 265,956 of record NC_045438.1, read on the forward strand.
GCATGTAAACCCATTGTGTGATGAAATTTCATTTTGCAATACAGGATATAGTTTCATGATAATTTAATAAAATAAATCGAGAGCAAATGAAAGGAAATACTTGCAAGGGGGGGATCACTTGCTTTGCAGCATGATCATTATAAATAGAAGGCATTAAAATCCTGATGCTGATGTCATCTTAGTTTAGAGTCCCTTTGAATCATGTTCAGGGTGCAGGATCCACTTGCACTCAAATTTGTCGGGTTCTTGTAGTTTAGAGAGCAGCTGGTTAAGTCCTTGCAAAATCTGATGAAGATAAAGGAAATCAATCTGGTTTTATTTTCATCAGACTTCTTTGACAAGATGATAATTATGCAACATCTGTAGAACTGTTTCTTACATTTTTCATTTTGTTCAAATTCCAACACATCAAATTCCAGTGCTTTTTGAGATGACAGGAAGTAAATTTAATCTATCAGGAAAAGTCTGTGTGTTATCAATATTTGACTATGGGGATACTCCCAGTACTATCAACTTTGGATTAGAAGCCTAGAAGTTGTATGTCCAACTTGACACCAACACAGGGTGCCCCTGAACAACTTGCTCCAAGCTTTTGACATTTATTTTGTAGTACAGCTAATGATATATATTTAGTCTATGAGAAAGTTTGGTAAATTAAATAAACTTAGTATTTCAAAAGTCTTATCTGAGAGTTAAATACAGTAATTTTATGGGAGTTTTAATAACCTTTTGGGGTCCGATTTGAAAACAGTAATAAATGCCACAAACGTACCACTCTCACAAAGTCCTTTTCTCAGATTCCTGAGTTAGACTCCTACAGAGTCACACTGTTTGCATTTGAAAGATCATACGCTGACTTTGCCTATGGAGCTTTTGCTTAGAGTTGAGAACATTTTTGCAGCTGGGGTGAACCTATAGTTTGCTGGGGAAAATCAACATGAAGCAATTGATCACTCATCCAAAAATAAGAATTCTAACAGAAAGAGGTGGTAACTGCAAAAAGAGCATGCTGGCATCAAATAAAAAATATGTAGGAAAAACATTCTGCGGATACAGAATGGTTTTAAAAATAAATTCTTTGTGTTTGGGGCTCATTTTTTTTTACTTTCTTATTAAACAGATTAATTTTGTTTTCCTGAATAAAAATGAATCATATTTCTAAAGGACTGAAATCCTGCTGTTTGTTCTCCATATGAAATTATCCTGTGGAATAACGTGGCATGCTGCTCTGGAAGTTACCTATGGGATTTCTTAGCTTAAGGTCAAAGTTCTGTGATTGAAAGTTAGAAAAAGTAATTCTTTTTGTTATTAATATTTTTGTTTTAACTTATTTTTTAATTAACAAATAAAAATTGTATATATTTTTTGGTATACAACATGATGTTTTGACATATGTATACTTTGTGGATTGGCAAAATCAAGCTGATTAACATATGCATTACCTAACTATGTATTCTTTTTTTGTGGTGAAAATACTTTAAAATCTACTCTCAGCAACTTTCAAGTATACAATACATTGTTATTAACTATAGTCACCATGACCTCTATTCCCATCCCCTAGAAATCACATTTATTGTCTGCTTCTATGAGCTCTGCTTTTTTAGACTCTATATTTATATTTGTCTCTTTGTGCACAACTTATTTCACTTCACATGATGATTTTTCCAGGGTCATCTATGTTGCAAAGGACAAGATTTCCTTTGTTTTTAATGCTGAATAGTATCCCACTGTGTGTATGTGTGTTTGTGTGTCTGTGTTCATGTGTGTATAAAACACATTTTCTTTAGCCATTCATCCATTGAAGGATATTTAGGTTAATTCCACACCTTGGCTATTGTAATAAAGTGTTGATGAACATAGAATTACAGATATCTCTTCAACATATTGATTTCATTCCCTTTGAATTTGGATCATATGTTAGAACTATTTTTAATTTTCTGAGGAATTACCATACTGTTTTGCATAATGGCTGTACTAATTCATATTCCCATCAATGGTGTGCAAGGGTTTCCTTTTGTCCACATCTGTCTCAATGCTTATTAGCTCTCTCTCTTTTTTATATTAGTCATTCTAATAGATGTGAGAAGATAATTCATTACAGTTTTAATGTGCATTTCCCTGGTGATTAGTGATGTTGAACTTTTTTTATCTACCATTTGTATGTTTTCTTTTGAAAAATACCTATTTGGGTCCTTTTCCCATTTTTTAAATTTGTTTTTTTTTAAATTAAGTTGTTTAGTATTTTGATTATTAACTCCTTGTCAGATGTATGGTTTGCAAATATTTTCTTCCATTCGTAAGTTGTCTCTTCATATTCTTGGTTGCTTTGCTTTTTGGTTTGAAATAATCCTATTTGTCTATTTTTCTTGTGTTGCTTGTGATTTTGAGGTCAAATTTAAAAAAAATCTATGTCCAGACCAATGTCATGGAGCATGGAGATTTTCCCCTATGTTTTCTTCTGGTAGTTTATAGTTTCAGGTCTTATGTTTAAGTCTATAATCTATTTTGAGTTGATTTTTGTATATGGTACAAGATAGGGGTTGAATTTTATTCTTCTGAATGTGGATATCCAGAATTTCCAGCTCTACCAAAAACTGTTAGAACTAATTAATGAATTCAAGAATATTGCAAGATGCAAAATCAACAACAAAAATTAGTAGTGTTTCTACACACTAAGAATAAACTATGCAAAAAAGAAATTGAGAAAACAATCCCATTAACAATACCTACAAAAAATACTTAGAAATACATTTAACCAAGGAGGTGAAATATTTGTATGCCAAACTATAAGACATTGATGAAAGAAATTGAAGAAGATGCAAATAATGGGATGATATATCATTTTCATGCACTGGAAAAACTAATATTGTTAAAATGTTCATGCTACCAAAATGATCTACAGATTCAACAAAATCTCTATCAAAATTCCAAGGACTTTTTTTACAGAAATAGAAAAAACAACCTTAAAATTTATATGGAACCACAAAAAATCTGAATAAACAATAAGTTTTGAAGAAAAAAAAATAAGCTGAAGGTACCATACTACCTAATTTGAAAACATACTACAAAGCTATAGTAATCAAAACAGTATTGTATTGGCATACAACAGACACATAGATCAATGGAACAGAAAAGAGAATGCAGAAATAAATCTATGCTTTATGATTAATTTTCAACAAAGATGCCAAGAACACTCCATGGGGAAAGAACAGTCTCTTCTAGAAAGAGTATTTCTTAATTGTTGAACATCATATATTCACAGAAAATTTTCTAGTAGTTGAATAAATGAATAATTATAAATCCAATCATTAATTTTTTGCAATACAATAATTCTTAAATATTTGCTAAAATTTCATCCCACTATATAGACTAAATCTGAAAATCTATGTCCTTAGTAGATATTTTCAAAGCAATAGATAAGATGCAATTTACTAAACATTAAAAATTGACCACATTTCTGTTTTCTCTTTTATTGTTTGGCGTCATTGAAGACTCTTTCAAATTGAATTTTTATAAAAAAATTTCATTCATTTTGTTAGTATCTATTGAGTCACATCTAGAAATTACTATTTTGATTTGTACATTCTCTATTAGCAGAAAAAGCTGGGAATCATAAATGGGGAAGTATAACTCTACTTCCTAGCAACCAGAGAGCAAGTTTGGTGACTTGAAATAGGTGAAATTGTCAGTTTTTGGAAAAATGATGAATTTGTTCAGGGTTTGAAGATAGATTTTAATCTTTTCGAAGAGTTGATTCACCTTACTTTTGTTTTTACTATTCCTTAAGCACTGAAATTTGTCTTTTTCCTTTCCTTTTTTTTTTTTTTTTGAGATGGAGTCTTGCTTTGTCGCCCAGACTGGAGTGCAGTGGCCCGATCTCAGCTCACTGCAAGCTCCGCCCCCCGGGTTCCCGCCATTTCCTGCCTCAGCCTCCAGAGTAGCTGGAACTACAGGCGCCGCCACCTCGCCCGGCTAGTTTTTTGTATTTTTTAGTAGAGACGGGGTTTCATCATGTTAGCCAGGATGGTCTCGATCTCCTGACCTCGTGATCCGCCCGTCTCGGCCTCCCAAAGTGCTGGGATTACAGGCTTGAGCCACCGTGCCCGGCCTGTCTTTTTCAGAGTCAAATCTGTTGCTCTTTTGATTTCTCCCACTAAATTTTACCTTAGTGTCCTTTCTACTCAAAGTTAGTAGAAAGTAACTGGTATTTTCTTCTTCTTTCTTCTCCTTCTCCTTTCTCTCCATCTCCTTCTTCTACTTTTGAGACAGATCTCACTCTTTTGCCCAGGCTGCAGTGCAGTGTCATGATCTTCTCTCAGGGCAACCTCTGCCTTCTAGGCTCAAAGCATTCTCCCACCTCAGCCTCCCAAGTAGCCGGGACTACCTGCATGCCGCACCCCACCTGGCTAATTTTTTTATTTTCTTAAGAGACAGTGTTTTACCATGTTTTATAGGCTGCCCTCAAACTCCTGAGTTTAAGCAATGCTTCTGCCTCAGCTTCCCAAAGTGCTGGGATTACAGATGTGAGCCACTGTGCCCGGCACTTATATTTTGTTCTAATATTTTAGTTTTACATAAATTTTTATCACTTGGGTTTATTTTGGTGTATGATATGAGGAGATGACCTAAAATGATGTTTCCCCCAAGAAGCTAATTGTCTCAAAGCCATTTACTGAAAGTAATTTTTAAAAATTGATTTTACCACTTAGTAATATGTACTGTACTATTAAAATTCATATTACATAATTAAATATTTTTAGTGTCCATTCTGTTTTATAGATATTTCTATTTTTACATCAATCTAAAACTCTTATAAGTGTTCTAATATAAATTTGAGCTACTTTTATTTCTTTTTAAAGAAAAAATTCATGTGAAATTTCTAGAGGTACATGTTAATACACACACACACACACACACACACACAAAAACACAACTGAGAAATTTTCCTAACATATATTTTTGCTCAGGTCCTCAGCCTGAGGCACACTATAATGGGTCTTTGCCATTTCCCATTACCTTAGAGGATTGCAGAAAGTTCCACATCTGAACTGCTCCCTCAGTCTCACCTGTCCTTTGTTTTATACTTTTATTTTAAAAATAAAAACTGAGCTATTTCATGAGCCTCTTCTAGAACTCGAAAATTTATACTGCTTTGAATTTGCTGAGATACTTTCACTTCTCATCCTGAAGATGGACAAGCTCTACTTCCTCCTATGGCCTGAAGATGTAGTGAGGTTAGGGCAGAAGTAAATATGGATTCTAGGTAAAAAGTCCTACCAACACATGCACACGTATGTTTATTGCAGCACTATTCACAATAGCAAAGACTTGGAATCCACCCAAATGTCCATCAGTGACAGACTGGATTAAGAAAATGTGGCACATATACACCGTGAAATACTATGCAGCCATAAAAAAGGATGAGTTCATGTCCTTTGTAGGGACATGGATGCAGCTGGAAACCATCATTCTCAGCAAACTATTGCAAGAACAGAAAACCAAATACTGCATGTTCTCACTCATAGGTGGGAATTGAACAATGAGATCACTTGGACACAGGAAGAGGAACATCACACACTGGGGCCTGTTGTGGATAGGAGGTAGAGGGGAGGGATAGCATTAGGAGATATACCTAATGTAAATGACGAGTTAATGAGTGCAGCACACCAACATGGCACATGTATACATATGTAACAAACCCGCATGTTGTGCACATGTATCCTAGAACTTAAAGTAAAAAAAAAAAAAAAAAACTCACAAAAATAAGTCCTACCAAATGCAGTATTGATGTTATATTTTGCTATGTTTATCAGTTATTGACCCATGTTTAAATTTTCATCTGTTTTATGGAATTAACTACATGGTCTTCCCATGCTCATGGGTGTCTTACACTGTGCAACGTTAACCACAAAGTTGGGGCATTCCTAGCTGCTATTACCTGCTATTTCACCTTCTAATTTTACTAGTTGGCACCCAAATATGAAAATGAACCAGCACTACTCTATACTTTCATCACTGCCATTGTTGTTTTAGGGTACCCAAAATAAAATCTTGACTATTACATTTTTACTTAGGAAATAAAAATCAATTGCATGTCAACCTCTATTGAACTTCCTGTAGGATATCAAATCATATTCTCTTTTAAGAAGGATACATTCATTTAAATTAGTATTCTGCCTGTGTAGTCTAAAAGAGAGACACAGAAAACAAAGTATTTGTAAACATATTCTGTAATTTCAAATGAAATAACATATTTTATCAAGCCTAATTTGCAAACGATTATTAGTAACAATTGGACTTTTGAATGAACAAGACTCAAACCCAAAAACTATATAAGATAATAAAAATATCCACTGCATATAATCTTTGATAACTTCAAATGGTAAATAATTATGTAGAAAAAAGGACCAAATCAGTTTTTAAAAAATTGAAAATTGACAAATAGTATCAGTATATATTTATGGAGTACAAGGTGAGGTTTATGACTTATGAATACAATGTGGAAAAATTAGAGTTAATAAACAGATTCATAAACTCAAATACTTGTCTTTTTCTGTGGTGAGAGCTTTTGTATTTTACTCTTACCCATTTTGAAAAGTTAAATTATTTTAAATTAATTTAGAAACAGTGGGTATATATACTTTAATTTTCTAGGTTGGAAATTGCAAAAAGGAGGTATGTAATAGAGTTTTGTGACTTTTAAAAGTTTGGAAACTCAGTTTAAAGTAGTGATTTTTTTTTGTCTAAACCATGTATCTGAGAATATTACAAGCATGATTTTATTTTATTTCAAGTAAAGCTTGGTTAGTTTTTCATGATAACAATGATTTTCATAAGGGAGAAATAAGAGAAAAAGTGTATGAAGGGCCAACTCCCCAAAATTTTTAATCTAAATGATTCAAAGTCTAAGTATAACATTTTAACATGATCTTAAGCATTCAAGATTTATCAAGGGCTTCATATTATAGGCCTGAGAACAGGATATTTTCCATTACTTATCTTCAGAGATGATCTTATGTTTTGTCTTGTTCCAAACAAACGTATACGGAGAAAAAACTGGAAATCTCTCATAACAAACCCCACATGGAGTTGTTGCTAAATCTCTCAAAATGAAGCATTCATATTTTTTGTTATGAAATCATAGCATCCTCTGATTAAAGAATTCAACACAAATGTGTATTTCTTTACATGACTTTCTGATTTCATATTGCTTATTTCAGGGTGAAACTGAGCAGACTGCCAAGTTGATCAGTCATGATGAAAACAGAACAGTGGCAGCTCAGCCTTTGATTCATTTCCAGTGGTCATTATTATGCAGGCATGGGATGGATTACAAATGACCGCATCTTTCCACATGTTACAATCATTAAAAAATTTATATGAAACTTGAATTGCTCTGTAAAATCCGAGGATAGGAATCTATAGTTAAATGAATGTGGTCTAGAAATGAACCTGGGTTTTTAAAGTTAAATAATAAAAAAGTACACTATAAAAGATTAATTATCAAAGCATTCTGAATCTTCATGGGCTAATCTTCTGTGAGTTGGAGAACTGTTTTGGGTTCTTTCACAAAATTTCCTGTTAATTTACACTGGCATTAAATTTTTAATGCCAAGGACTTTTCTCAGCATTTTAAAGGTGAAATGGGAAATATTGCATCAATTATATGAATGAACTCTGAGGGACCACTGTAGCTTTTAAGTTTAGAAAGTTGAAGGAGTCCAAGATTTATAAATGCCTCATTAGAGAAGATCAAGGGTTTATATCTTCTAATTGGTCCAGAAGAGCTTCTGGATTTTTGTCATCTAAATGGCATCAAGCTTTGTTAAAGCTTGATTAACTGCTCAATTATAAAAAATCATTTTGATTCTGAAATCTTCTTTTATAAATTCAAAAGTGTTGAGATAGAGTAAAATAAACCACTGCATAGTTATTATTAATCATTTAGTATTATATGAGTATATTTTTTCAGTTAGAGATAGTTGATTTCTAGAAAATACTGGAAACATTTTCTTTCATTGCCATGTTATTGATGAATGTATTTAAGAATATTTTACAGATTTGAATTATTTGTGGTGATTTTTGTCTTGACAATGTTTAACTCCCCATAATTTGACCAGGAGCCTTTCAGAAATATTTTGAATCTGTGTAACTTTCTGGAATGGCCTTTCTTTCACGTGTTTGAACTTGGAGCATCCTGCCAAGGGTGTATCCTTAAGGAATTCAGTCTTGTAGTCTCATCTGTATCTTCCTAGTGTTCCTTGAGCTAGGGTTCTAAAATTCTATTACCAGGAAAGATATCAGACGCAGTGGGTCACACTGGCGTTTAAAAATGACACATGAGTATCAGTCACAGCAACTGACACTTTGAATCTTATATGAAGGGTGAGATAACAACCTGGAAAATACCAGCCATCCATTTTCAGGCTGTCCTGCACATTTTCTAAGAATTATTCTATAATTTCTCTGTAGTGACAAGAATACCAGTTCATATAAGCATCCTGCATAACAAAGTAGTAGAGTCTGGTAGCTCATGAAGTGTTTTTTTTTAAACTTATAGGACAATATTTAACAGCAGCTGCTATTAGTATATTGAATGTCTCAAAATCTTTCTTAAAACATGAAGCTTAAATGCTTCAGCTTCAGGAGTTTTTCTGCTGATAATTTGATGTTTTGACTTTTATTTCCCAAACTGATTCTTAGTTTTGTTGAGCTTCTTGGCTGAATAGTTTTCTTCCAGAGGAGCTTTTGCATGGTTTTGGATTTAGAAATATTATACATACTTTCACTTTATTTGATAGGACTTAGTTTGTGATACTTAAAAACTTACATCTTTATAATAAATACTATTTAATTGTATGGAACCATGGATATGCCATCTCCTAGATATCAGGTTGTAAGGCAAAGGCAAATGGAGGCACATTTTGTTGGTGTTTGTAAAGAACCATCATTCCGGCAAGAAGTAATGCTTTAAGTTAATGACCGTAAAACTAAAAGGCCATTGAGAAAACACAGGCTTGATGATATGACACGAATGTGCCAAGCCAATGAAATAACATCGCTGCACACATGAAGTCTGAACGTTTGAGCAGGCGTTATCACAGTAAAATTGCCATAGATGAAATGATTAGAAGGGATTATGGGCAGTCCAGAGAAATAAAATTAAAATGAAAGGACTATAAACATTAGGATTTAATCCTGTGGTCCCAAGTATAAGCCAAAACAGTAACCAGGCAAAATCGTGAAACTATTGTGGGGAAAAATAATTTATCTAAAATGCATGTGTGTTTTTTTAGTACAAGCCCCAGAATAATAGATATTTTTCTTCAAATGAAAACAGGCCTACCAATGGAAAATCGTTGACTTGAAGAAAGGAAACATACTGTGCAATGCATGAACACTGTGTTTATGTAGTGACAGTTAACACTAGACAACATTAGAGTTTTGATTCAGGTAATGAGATTTGTATAATTTATATTTCAAAAGAACAGGGACAGGCAAAGAAGCAGAAGGTTGACCCACCTAATTTTAAGTTTAGTCAGTTTTGAAAATATCTGTTTAATATTAAGAAACAAGATTTAAATTTCTTTAAAACGTTTAACTTACAGCTAGGTAGCTGTGATTGTAACAGAATTATATATCTTATTTTTGCTGGGTATTGTCATCTAAACAATATTTATAAAACCTGTGATCAATAGCAAAGAGTTTCATTTGGAATTATTTTCCTTATTATGCATTTATCTTTCTTAAGTCAGAAAAATATTCTAAAGTTAAGAGACATTTTGTGCAGTAGGAAGCTTGGTGACAATGAACATTCCTAGGATTTTAGAGATCTGTGTTTGAATCTGATATCTGCCACTATCTGTGTGATCTTAATAAGTCTTTAGCCTTCTGAACCTCAATTTATTCATTTGAAAGTGTTTGATTGGATCTCTAAGGACTCTTTTTGTTTGAAAGTTCTGTTTAAATTTCTCATGATTTAGAACTGCTGACTTTTCAACATAAGTATGAAGGCATGACTCTTTTTTTTTGGTAATTCTTAAACTATTAAGAGAAAACTTTCAAATAGTTGGATGTGTCTTGTAAATTAGAGAGACAGATAAAAGTGCTCTGTTACTTTGCCTGCCTTTACCTCTATGGTCCTTATTTGGACTTAATAGAAGCAAAGAAGTTTTTATAAACTTCTTTGTCCCCCAGGCTGGAGTGCAGTGGCGCAATCTCGGCTCACTGCAAGCTCCACCTCTTGGGCTCACGCCATTCTCCTGCCTCAGCCTCCCGAGTAGCTGGGACTACAGTCGTCCACCATCACGCCTGGCTAATTTTTTGTATATTTAGTAGAGATGGGGTTTCACCGTGTCTCCATTTCTTTCCTTGAGACAGATGAGAACATTAAGCCATACATGATATTTTTTATTTCATTTTTTATTATTTTTTTAAACCCAGGTATCCTTTACTCTCCAAAAGGTCAGGATTATTTGGCCTTCTATCATTTGAAATCTCCAGATATATGCTGTTAGGAAGTCTAGATAAACAGTGTAAAAAAGCTTTAGGATTATATATGAGAATTGAAGAAGAAGTAGAGGCCAAATGTATCAGAAACTTAAATTCCAGTGAAAAATATGGACACTTGTGTCCCTTTTTGTTTAAGAAAAATTATATTATCTTCAAGTCAAATGTTAGGTATAATAAGTTTGTAGGACTTGAAAGACAAACTTTGCTTTGAATTGGATTGGGACTGAGGTAAAGGAAATTAAAAGGCCAAGTTTGATTTCTGTGGGAAACAAGTCTGATTCTTAGTGCCAAATTGGACTCAATGAGAGAAATGAAAATATACATTTTTCTCCCGATTGATAGATTACTGAAATTTGATAGAATGATCAATTACTAGAAAAAATACTAAGCAAAGAAAAAATTCCAAATTTCATGTATTTTGAAAATATTTTAATTTGTGAAATTTATCAGTACATAAAAGAAGCTATTTAGACTAAAAATCGAGTGAATTCTTACAAAATAATAGGTAAACCATGGCCAAGAAAATGAATGCTGTTGAGAATAAAGAATGAGCTAAAAGCCCATTAAAATATGAAACCTCTAAAGAAGGCAAAAGCCACATTAAAAAAAGAAAAAATGTTTCCAAACCACAAATAGGATGTTCCAGAGGAAAGTCTCAGAAGTGCAGTGAGAGTGATGAGTCAAAATATGGTAGATTTTTCTGCAGTTTTTTCCAGTTAATTGTAAGATACTGACCCATGTGGCTATTGGAATTTTTTTTTTTTTTTTTTAGGTGGAATTTTGGGATTGAAGGTATGGAAATGTTTCCTTATAGAGTAGAAGATAAGCAGTCTGAGGCTGAGGCAATGGAACTTCCTCAAAGAGGCCTTCATTGGAGGAGAGGTAGCAGTGGGTATTAGAAATGAAAAATGTATTTTTTTTTTTTCTTTTTTGAGATGGAGTCTCGCTCTGTCCCCCAGGCTGGATGCAGTGGTGCAATCTCGGCTCACTGCAAGCTCCACCTCCCGGGTTCACGCCATTCTCCTGCCTCAGCCTCCAGAGTAGTTGAGACTACAGGCGTCCGCCAGCACGCCTGGCTAATTTTCTATGTATTTAGTAGAGACGGGGTTTCACCGTGTTAACCAGGATGGTCTGGCTCTCCTGACCGCGTGATCCATCCCCCTCGGCCTCCCAAAATGCTGGGATTACAGGTGTGAGCCACCGCACCTGGCCTGGAATATTTTTATAAGGAATTTTCCCAGTGTTCTCAAACTGCCATCTTGACTTATAGCTAATAAAATTATAATTTTGAGAAAAGCCCACTTTTCAGTAGTAAGAGTAAATAAATACTTCGAAATAAAATACCGTTGTTGTCTTTTTATTGCTTTGTCTTGAGTATATATTGTTGGCATTATTCTAGATGTATTAAGAAACAACTGGACCTTTCAAGAGTCATCTTTTTTTTTTTTTTTTTTCTGAGAAGATGAATACAAATACCTCTTGGAACACAAGTCTCATGTTTTGTGCCCTACACACTATAGTATTGCCTTAAGTTATATAAACCGGAACAAAACGCATTTTGTTGAAATCCTTCAGATTTGTGAGAAATGTAAGCATATAAAAGAAGAGACCTGTCTATGTCATCACACTATTCTGTCTGTCAGAATATTGAATCACCATCATGTAACCTACCTTAAGATTCTAAAATGGAATGAATGATCAAAAAGAGTTTTTAGCTGACTCTGGAAGTGAAGATATTTGTCAAACTCTTTCTCCTATTTGCTTCTCTGTATTCAGGAGATAGTAGCAGTCTGACTGTAGAGGAATTTCATATGAATAGAATATTAGCCTGTGTGATTGAAAATTGACCAATTTTAAATCCACAGAAATCTTGGGTGAAAGAAATACAGGCATAAAGCCCTTTGAATTCTTATTATCTGATAACTAACTCCTCAAAAGGACACCAATCTGAAGACGCTAAGAACAGATCTATAACATACTAAAACTTATGGTGTGCAGCAATGCTTAGAGGGAAATATATAGCTATCCATGCTTATATTATGAAAGATGAAAGATCTCAAATCAATAACCCAAACTTCATCTTAACTAGAAAAATGAGAACAAACAAACAAACAAAAAAGCCTAAATAAAGCAGCAAGGAAATAAAAGTTAGGGCAGACATACATGAAATGGACAATAGAAAAACACACAAGAAAATTACCACAGCCAAAAGTTGTTTCTTTGAAAAGATTAACAAAGTTGACAAACCTTTGGCTAGACCGATCAGAAAAAAAGAGAGGTAACTTAACCTACTAAAATCAGGAATAAAAGTGATGCAATGTGATGTTTCAATATATATTTTCACTGTGTAATGATTAAATCAAGCTAATTAACAAATCTATCATATATCAAAATCTCACATTGTGCCCCATAAATATATAGTTACTACTTGTCAATTAAAAATAAGAAATAAAAATAAAGATACAGAAAATAAAAAGAATTAAAAGAGGAAATATTACTATTAACTCTACAGAAATAAGAAAGAATTATAAAGTAATAGTATAAACATTTGTATGTCAATGCAGGAGACAGTGTAATGGAATGAACTAATTCCTGGAAAAGGTAAACTACTGAAACTAATGCAAGAGACAGTAGATGTCTTAACTGACCTGTAACAGGCAAAGAGATTGAATTAGTTAAAATTAATTAATTTATTTATTAATAAAATAAAACAGAAAAACCAAAACCAAACTTTTTCACAAGAAAAGCACAGGCCCAAATGGCTTATTTGGTTAATTCTTCCAAAGTTTTAAAGAATAACACCAATTTTCACAAACATTTCCCCAAAATACAAGAATAGGTAACACTTCCTAACTCATTTAATGAGGCAACTATTACCATTTTAACAAAACTAGAGATGTCACAAGAAAAAACTATAGGCCAATATATCCTACAAGTATACATGCAAAAATCATCAGGATAATAATAGCAAACAGCACCAGCAAAATAAATTTGGATTATACATGATGACCAACTAGGATTTAGCCCAGAAATGCAATGTTGATTTAACATGTAAAAAGCAAATGATATAATATATCATATTAGTATGTTACAGGACAAAACCAACCTAAAATTATCTCAAGATATACTGAGACAGCATTTAACAAAATCCAACAATCTTTTAAGATAAAAACACTCAACAAGCTAGTATTGGAAAACTTTATCAACCTAAGTGCATCTATGAAAAATTCGTAGTTTACATCACAAATTATAAAAGACTGAAAGCTTTCCCACTAAGATCAGGGACCAGACAAGGATTTCTAATTTCATCGCTTCTATTAAACATTGTACTGAAAGTTCCAGTTAGAGCAGTTAAGCAAGAGGAGAAATCAAAGGCATTCAGATTTAAAAAAAGAAATGAAACGATCTGTATTAGCAAGTGACATGTGTATTACGTACAGAAAATCCTAAGAAATACACACACAATTATTAGAGGTGATAAATGAATACAGTAAGTTGCAGAATACAACATCAATATATAGATATAAATATCAACTGTATTTTCGTGCAATATCAATGAAGTATCCAAAACAAACATTTAAAAAGAAATTCCATTTACAATAACATCAAGAAGAAAAATGTACTTATGAATAAATTTTTAAAATAAGTTTAACACTTGCAAATTAAAAACTATAAAACATCATTAAAATAAATTAAAGGAGATTTAAATAAATGAGAAGACATTCAATGTTCACAGATCGGAAGATTTCATATTGTTAAAATGGCATTGTGCTCAAAAGACATATAGATTCAATATAATCTTCCATCAAAATCCCAGCTTTTTTTTTTTTTTTTTTGCTGAAATGGACAAGCTGAGCTAAAACTCACATGGAAAAGCAAGGGACCCAGAGTAGCCAAAACAATCTTGGAAAAGATGAAAAGTTGGAGTACTCACACTTCCAATTTCAAAACTTACTACGAAGTTACAGTAATCAAAACAATGTGATATTGGCAAAATAATAGACATACTGATTGAGGGAATAGAATTGAGAGCCAGAAATAAATCCTGAAATTTGTAGTTAATTGCTTTTGACAAGGGTGCTAAGAAATACAATGGAAAGAATTTTTTTTTTCAATAATTTATGCAGGGACCATTGTACACTAACATGCAAAAGAATACATTTGAACTCCTGTGTTACATCATATTCAAAAATTAACTCAAAATTCTTCATAAACCAAAATGTAAGAGCTAAAATTATAAAACTTAGAAGAAAATAGAAGCATAAATACTGGTGACCTTGGATTAGGCGAGGTCACAAATATAAGACCAAAAGCACATGCAAAAACAACAAAAGAGGTAAATTAAGCTTCATCGTTTGGAAACTAGCATCCAGAATACATAAAGAATGCTTACAACTCAAGAATACAAAAAATAAAACTCAATAAAAAATGGCAAAAGGGGTCTTCTCCAAATAAAAAATACAAATTTGCAATAAGCACATAAATAGATGCTCAACATCATTAGTCATTAGTTAAATGCAAATCAAAACCACAAGAAGACACCACTCCACTTTTACTATAATGGACAATGAAAGTAAAATAGATGAACAATGAAAATGTTGAATGGGTGTGGAGAAACTGAAATCCTCATGCAGGGAGTGTAGATCCTTTAGTAATAGCTCGATAGTTTATTTTATTTTATTTTATTTTTTTATTTTTTTAATTTTTTTTTTAGATAAAGCAATGTATATATTTATGCCAATATTTCCCTCCCTTCTTTCATACATTCCTTGGTTCCTCTCTTTTTTTTCTTCTTCTCTTCCTCTTCCTTCCTTTTGGTCTATGTTTAATTGAATTTTGGAATCAAAATATGCTTGCTATAATAGATTAGAGAATTTTTCTTTTCTATATTTCAGAATAATGATAATTGTAAAGTATTTGTTCTTTAAAGTTGGAATAAAATACAGCTATAAAAACTACACTGATAAAAACTGTATACTAGGCCTTTGTATTTCCAATCTCTTCTGTGATTTTCAGTTTGGTCTACTTTTTCTTAAGTAATTTTGTTTTGTTTATTCTTTCTACCTCTTTTCTATCTCTTTCAACTTCATTTTTTCTTTTATTAGTGCCATTATCTTTTTGTATTTTGTATTTTGGTTTATTATCTTATTTTTACTTTTTTCCTAAATATTTATTATTTTTATTTGATAACAAATTCATTTCAGCT
Source organism: Piliocolobus tephrosceles (assembly GCF_002776525.5). NCBI lineage: Eukaryota > Metazoa > Chordata > Mammalia > Primates > Cercopithecidae > Piliocolobus > Piliocolobus tephrosceles. The sequence goes on from NC_045438.1 coordinate 281,674, forward strand.
ATGAATCTTTATGTGAGCCTTATTTTAGCGGCATCCCATACATTTAGTGTGAGTCTTTAAATTATTTTCTGGATAGTTTGTAATTTCTGTTTTTCTCTCTAAGTCAGAAAATTTTCAATTTATGTATTTTATAAATTTATATATTTTCAATTTAAATATATAAAATTTTATTAGAGCATGATCAAATAATAAGACCTATGAAATATCTCCATTTAAAAATTTTTAGAATTTTACGATTGTGACCTGTTATAAAGATAATGCATATTTTTAAGTTCTATGAACATAAGAATGTATGTTCTCTGCTTTTGATGCATAGTTATATATATGAACAAAATATATTTATATATACCTATAAAATACAAATGCTCCATAAACTTATGGTGGGGTTACACCTCAGTAAAATCATGGTAAATTGAAAATAACATTAAGTAAAAAATGTACTTAACCTACTGAATATCATAGCTCAGTCTAGCCTATCTTAAACATGCTCAGAATACCTAGTTTACAGTTGGCGAAACTGTCTGGCAACACAGTAACACTGTAGAGTATGGGTTGTTTACCCTCATTATTGTATGTCTGACTGGGAGCTGTGCCTCCTGCAGCTGCCCAGCATCTTGAGAGAGTGTCATACTGCATATTGCTAGTCCAGGAAACGATCAAAATTCAAAACTCCAGTCACAGCATCTAACGAATGTGAATCATTTTCGCACCATCATAAAGCTGAAAACTCTCAAGTTGAACGCTTGTAAGTTGGGGACTGTCTATATTTTGAGTCAGTTAAATTGATTAATTGACTAATTATATTCTTAATGATGTTTTATGTTATAATGTCTCCATATTTCTATACATTAGTGTTAAATTTCACTTTGATATTATCTCACTATTAATATCTAATATTTACTGTATAATTGTGATTTTGTTTGCATTCTTTCATTCCTTTATTTTCAGTCTTTCTTTGTCACTGTTGAGGGTATAGTGTTTGAAAACAACAAAAAGCTGCTTTAAAAAACTAGTTGGATTATCTGTTATTCTATCTATTTATTGAGTATTCTGATCTCATTTTATTTTTGCCATTTTTTTGTTTTCTTACTTTAACTGTTTTTCTGGTTTGATTAAGTTTTTTTTTTTTTTTTAAGGTAACTTTTAAAGTAATAGAATGTTTTAAGTCACTCTCTTTTAGTTTGGCTAGTTTATTATTGAGTATATATATATATATTTTTTTTATACTTTAAGTTCTAGGGTACATGTGCATAACGTGCAGGTTTGTTACATATGTATACATGTGCCATGTTGGTGTGCTGCACCCATCAACTCGTCAGCACCCATCAATTCATCATTTATATCAGGGACATGGATGGTTTGATTAAGTTTTAACTGTCTTCCTTTACTTCTTACTTTGGAAGTTGTATGCTTTTCAATTTTGCTGGTGGTATGTAATGCATTCACTCATTACCAAACTAAAGGCTGATAAGTTGCCAACCACTGAGGATATACGCTGAAGAAGAGAAATAGGATGATTGCTGCCTTAAAACTTATATTGTAGTGGGACTAGATGAAAATCAAACAACTAACAGATAAGAAGTAATTAAATAAGCAAGATAATATTAGATAAGCACTATGTAGAGAATTCAGATAGAAAGGCATGACAGAAAGTGACTGGAGGCGTCTTAGAAGTGGCCTCTTGGTTATGCTGTCCTTCGTGCCCCAGTGGGTGACTCTTGAGGGAGAGGAAGGCAGCAACACAATGACTATCTTAGAACTCCCAGTGCTCCTTCCTTCAGCTTTCTAGGTAAGTTTAGACACACACACACACACACACAGACACACATATACACACACACACGTAACTTTTAATTTTTTTCTCACTTTTAACATAAGCACATATGGAACTTGTATTGGGAAACTAGAAAACCTGTGTTTCAGTAAGACTAAATTTTGTTCCTTCAGTAAAACAGAATATTTTTCCATTTTGATATTTCGTTAATTTTATTTTAAGCAAAGAAACGGGTTGATTAAAAGTGGAAAAAATGACAGTTGTAGCATTTTGTGGTAATACATTTATTTCATGTCAAATTAAATCAATAAAATATATGAAGATTATATTGAAATACTTTCATCATTTAGTTGAGATTTTTGAATAACGCTTTAAAGAAAATTAACCACAAGATGAATTATACTATGGTCACAGAAAGCTGATTGATATCACAGCTTCTATTATAACAAAATATTTTTATAATCTATTTTAAGACAATGAAATATATTAATATCAAAGTAAAAGTATTAATTTATAAGTTTAAATTTTGCCTACTCAGCCATATAAGTCATAACCTTGGACAATTAAGCTTTCCATTTAATCATTAGTAAATCTTAAGTTATTACAGTGTGTTTGCAACAGTATTAAACAATATTTGAAGTCTTTAACCATTCATTTTCCAAATAGTTATTCTTAATAATTCTATTTTTATGGAAAGCTGGTTTTCTTAGCCCCTTTAAAAAATAAGTGGAATGATTTAAGAGTGATATAACTTAAGTAATTAAAATTATCCTGATTTTTTTTTTTTTACTTGGCCAGTGCAACTACAGACAAATTTTGGTGTGTCTGTGTAGCTTAATGCAAAATCCAGATTTGACTTTACTCATTATATTACATGATAATTGGTTTGATATTATTTAAAACTGTCTGAGATACTAAGTGTTTAGTGGGGTTTTGATTGGTAACTGGCAAACTTCAAAAGGCCTGAATATTTGGTTTGGATACAACTTGATTAGTTTGGATGGCTATTCAGATTTTCACCAAAATCACTGAAGGCCTTTTTCCAGGCCTTCCCAGTCTGAATATTTTATTCTTCATCTATTTCCCAAGAAACTGAGTTTCATGTTTCTAGGACTGTAGTTTCCAGCTATGTATTCTGGAAGCCCCTCTTTATGAAGACTGATAGGTCATATAAGCAATTTATTTTAGAAACTTCATATCCATTATCATTACTTACACAGATAACTTTCTGTCATCAGAATCATGAGCTTTTAGAACCATGTGGCATATTTCAAGATTGTCTAGCCAATTCTACTTACACATGTTAGGAAAATGAATTGTTTAAACTCAGTTATGTAAGCTATGTTTTTAAGTGGAGATACAAGTAGCTTCAATAAGACTGGAGTGAGGGACAAATAAGATAATATACTAAAAATACCACACCATTTTAAGCCACACACACACACACACATACACACACACACACACTTGTTTGTCTTTCTTTCTTCTTTTCATATAGAATGAGGTAGTGGTAAGTGGATGAACGTAGCTTGGATTTTGCCTCATGGGTTCACTTTTCACCACAACTCATAAAACCATCTTCCGTCTTTCTTTCCTAATCTAGAACCATTTCCTTTTTTTCCTTTCCTGATGCTTCATTTTCTCTTGGCTTGTTCAATCTTTGCTATTCCAGTAATGTGAAGTTTCCCCCACTACCCATACATTGTTATCTGGGATGAATAGGCAGAATTAATTAATTAATTAATATGATATACCACATTCCTTAATAATCAGTCACAAACAGATGAGCTTCATGGATGCAAATACATGCCTACTTTTATGTTCAAAGATGTTGCATATAGGAATTATATACATTATGAGGATCATTGATAAGCAAATATTTTCCTTTGATTCTTCTGGTTGTAGAGTGCTTTCTATGTATCCAGCCACTCTATTAATCCCTTTGTACTATAATATCCTTTAATCCTCATATATATCTAATAAAATGCATATTTCTTCTACCTGGAACATTCTGCCTCCTGATCGTCAATAGGAGGCATTTCTTCTTATTTATGTTTCATCTCAAAAATTTCCTCCTCAGGGAGGCTGTTTGTAACATCTCATCTTGAAGAATCTGCTAGGCTCTCTTTAACACATCATTCACTTTCATTTCTTACCACCTAACTTATCAATATATAAAATTTTCATTTTTAATTTGCTAACATGTTATTATTTTCCTCCCCTGACAACTGTAATTAAAACATCATATTGGTTTTGTTCATTGCTGAATTGTCAGTCTAACCCATGTCTTCTCCATTTTAATATCCAAGACCTTCAATTGCTCTCAGACTATCTTTAGACTTACCTAAAAAAGAAAAAGGAAAGCCATCTCACTCTTGTTTGTGTTAATTCAGAGTCATAGACATTCAAATGTTTTAGACAAAATTATTATTATCTCTAAGATGGATATGCACATTTTCCAGATTCTTAGATTTTTTATAGACACAGAAATTTAAAAATTAGTCATTCATGGGGAGTAAATAGGGGACTCCTATTTAGTAAAAAAAGAACTCCCTTAGTAAAAGGGGAGAAAATGCATTTCTCCCCTTAGTTTTTAGGAGTCATCAATGAGAATCTTTGGGCACATTTTCATCTTGATGGCAGCGGTGGCCTGTCTGGATCAGCTGCTGTGAGGACGCCAGCTGCAGCTGGGGAGGCGTGGCAGGGCTTCATGCTCTGCAGAGCTAGTGGGGGCCAGGAAGAGGTGATCCCAGTGGAAGCCCTGCACCCTACCAAGTTGACTTGATAGGCCGGGAGTTTGCCTTCCTGGGCACAGCTGCAGTCGCCCAGCCCAGCCATGGCTCCGGAGCCGGGCATCCCTGTGCTCTTGGGGGCCCAGGAAGCCCCCTGCCCCTGCAGGCTTGGGAGTGTCTGTTCTTGTTTCCTGACCCCTCCTTGATCCCAGCACCTGCTCTGGTGCAGAGTAAAGTTGTGGCTGAGCCAGAGTGTAGTTGCAACTCAGCCAGGTGTGCGTGCACTTGGGGTGGCACTGACATACCAGCCTGCTGATGCCTCATCCCCTTCCAGACTTTAGGCACCAATGAGCATGGGAGGGAGGCCAGGGTGCTGAGGGTGGCTTGGTGCCCCTTGGCACGGACAGCATGGGTGCTACAGATGGCACATTGATGGCCTCAGGAGGCAGACAGGTGCTTAGATGGGAAGAGATGGGTCCCCAGTGAAGCCTCACCTTCAAGACAGGAGTGGCCTAAATGCTGGGGGCTGGACTGGGGTTGCCATTTCCAGATGGAGTTTGCAACCTGGTGTGAGAACTTCCTTAAAGATTTTCAACCAATTGGATAGTGCTTTTTCCAGGCCTGCTGATGGCCACCCACAGACCAATCAGTACACACTTCCTTCTGAGCCCATAAAAACCCCAGACTCAGCCTGACTCAGAAACTTGTCAGGATGACCTGACTGCGAATAGGAACCACTGTCTCTGCTGAGAGCTGTTCTGTTGCTTACAAAAACTCCTTACCACCTCGCTTCACCTTCCAGTTGTCCACATAACCTCATTCTTCCTGGACACAAGACAAGAACTCAGGACCCACTGAACAACAGGAGTTAAAAGAGTTATAACACATTCTTGGCTGGCTTGCCAAACTGTGGGCAGTGACATGCTCCCAGATTGCAGGAGTGAAGAATATTGACCCTTCTGGGGGCCCAGACCTAGGGATTCCTGAAGCCAGAGCTGCTGTAATTCTATAGCCTTCCTACAATCTGCTGGTGCCAGCTGCCCCCTATGACAAGAAGCAGTGTCAGGGCTGAGCCAGCCCAGGAGCCACAGGCCAGAGCAAGGTGGTGGGACTGAAGGAGCTATAACACAAACTGGCTGAAACATACCGCTATGAAACACACCTCCCTGCCCCAGCTCACCATGTTGCAGGAGACAAGAAGGAGAGAAGAGCTGCTGCCCTTCTGGGAGCGCAGACCTCCGGGGTCCCCAAGTCAGGGCTGTGATACACCATAATACCCTCTTTGGGACTCTGTTCTTCCTGGTGTCTCTAAGCTTTTGGGCACCATCGCATTTCTCTTGTCCAGACACTGGTGCCTGCAGTGGAAGCTGCTTGTAGTATGTCTGGTCCAGCTGCAGGCTCCCACAGAGCCAGTGCCTGTGCTGGCTCTGTTTTGTGTTAGTTTTCATAAGTAGTGAGAGATAGGCATCTAGTTTCATTCTTCTGGATGTGAATATCCAGTTCTCCCAGCACCATTTATTGAAGAGACTGTCGTTTTCCTAATGTGTGTTCTTGGTGCCTTTCAAAAATTAGTTGGCTGTAAATACATGTATTTATTTCTAAGTTCTCTTTTCTGTTCCATTGATCTATGTATCTGTTTTCATGATGGTACCATAATGTTTTGACTGCTATAGATTTGTAGAGATTTTGCAGTCGGGTAGTGTCATGCCTTCAGATTTGTTCTTTACAGTCAAGATTGCTTTGGCTATTTGAGGTCTTTTGTGACTCCAGGAACATTTTAGGATTCTTTTTTCTATTTCTGTAAAGAATGTCATTGACATTTTGATATGAATTGCATTAAATTTGTAGATTACTTTAAGAAATATGAACATTTTAACAATGTTAATTATTTCAATCAACAACCATGGGATGTCTTTTTATTTATTTGTATCCTCTTCAATATCTTTCATCAATGTTTTGTGGGTTTCATTGCAGAGATTTTCACCTCCTTGGTTAAATTGATTTCTGTGTATTTTATTTTTTTGAGAGTTGTCATAAACCAGGCTGCTTTCTTGATTTCTTTTTCAGATAGTTTGCTATTGTCTTACAGAACTGCTACTAATTTTTGTATGTTGATTTTGTATTCTGCATTACTGAGATTCTTTATTAGTTCTAAAAGGTTTTTGGGTATGTGTGTTTGTGTGTATGTGTGTTTGTGCGTATGTGTGAATGTTTAGGTTCTTCTAAACATAAGATCATGTTGTCTGCAAATAGGGACAATCTGACTTCCTCATTTCCAGTTTAGATGCCTTTTATTTATTTCTCTTGCCTAATTGCTTTGGCTAGGGCTCCTAATGCACTATGTTGAAGAGAAGTGGTGAAAGTGGGCATCCTTGTCTAGTTCCAGCTCTTAGAGGAAAAGCTTGGAGCTTTTTTCTATTTCATATGATGTTAGCTGTGAATTTGTCATATGTGGCTTTCATTGTGTTGTGATACATTTCTTCTTATACTATGTTATTCTTGCATTGCACTTGAGACTGGGTAATTTAGAAAGAAAAGAGGCTTAGTTGGGCCATAGTTCTGCAGGTTGTACAAGCATGCAGCAATATCTACTCAGCTTCTGGGGAGGCCTCAGGGAATTTTACTTATGGTAGAAGATAAAGCAGGAGCAAGGACATCACATAACCAGAGCAGGAGCGAGAGAGTCAGGGGAAGGTGCCACACCCTTTTAAACAACCAGATCTCAAAAGTACTCACTCACTGTCGCAAGAATAGCACCAAACCATGAGGGATCTGCTCCTGTGATCTAAAAATCTCCCACCAGGCCCCACCTCCGACATTAAAGATTACATTTCAACATGAGATTTATCTTCAAACTATACACACACACACACACACACACACACACACACACATATATATATATCTCCTAACTGTATTACTTCTATACTTAATTTTTGAGAGTTTTTATCATAAATACGTGTTGCATTTTATTAAATGCTTTTTCTATGTCTATTGAGATAATCATAAAGATTTTGTCCTATACTCTGTTGCTGTGATATGTAACATTTAATGATTTGCATCTTTGCATCCCTGGGATGAATTGCACTTGATCATGGTGAATAGTCTTTTAAATATGCAATTGGATTTGGTGTGCTAGTATTAAATTTTTACATCTATGTTAGCCAGGGATATTGGCCTGTAGTGTTTTGTTGTTGTTGTTGTTGTTGTGAGATTGTCTGTTTTTGGAATCAGGGTAATACTGGCATTGTAGAATGAGTTCGGAAGAATTCCATCCATTTTAATTTTTTGAAGAGTTTAAGAAGAATTGATATTAGTTCTTCTTTAAATGTTTGGTAGAATTCAACAGTCAAGTCATCAGGTCCTGGACTTTTCTTTGATGAGAAAGTTTTTATTTCTGATTCTATCTTGTCACTCATTATCAGTCTTTTCAGGTTATTTCTCGTGATCCAGTCATGATTGTGTGTATATAGAAATTTGTTTATTTCTTCTGGGGTTTCCAATTTATTAATGTATCGTTGTTCACAATAGCTTCTAATGATCCTTTGTATTTCTGTGGTATTAGTATCTCCTTTTTCATTTCTGATTTTATTTATTTGAGTATTCTCTTTTTTTCCTCAGTCTAGCTAAGTTTGTCAATTTTGTTTATCTTTTCAAGAAAGTAACTGTTTTGTTGGGGTTTTTTTTGGTAATTTCTTTTGTTTAAACTTTACTTATTTTTTAAATCTTCATTATTTCTTTCCTTCTATTAATTTGGGTTAAGTCATTCTTGTCTTTCTACTTCTTTGAAGCACAATGTTAGATTACTTGAACTCTTCTAATTTTTTGATGTAGACATTTATTGCTATAAACTTACCTGTTAGTACTGCTTTTTGCTTTACCCCATAAGTTTTGGTATGTTATTTATCCCTTTTCATTTGTCTGAACAAATTTTTACATTTTAAAAATTACTTCCTTTATTTACTCATTGGTTTCAAGAGCATGTTGGTTAATTTCCATGTATTTGTAGAGTTTCAGTTTTTTTGTTATTAGTTTCTAGTTTTCATCCATTGTGGTCAGAAGGTACTTGATTTATTATTTCAATTTTTCAAAAAATTTAAAACTAGTTTTTGCTCTAACATATAGTTTATCCTAGAGAATGTTCCAAGTGGCATCAAGAAAAACGTGTCTTCTGCAAATGTTAGTCTATTCTGAAAATGTCTGTTGAGTCTACTTGCAGTTTAACTTCATTTCTTTTTTGTTATTGTTGATTTTCTGTCTGGATAACCTGTCCATTACTGAAAATAGGATGTTGAGGTCTCCTACTATTATTATATTACAGTCGATCTCCCCCTTTAGTTCTAATCATATTTGCTTTATGTAGTTAGGTGCTCCAATGTTGAGTGCATATATATTTACAATTGTTGAATCTTCTGTCTGTATTGATCACTTTATCATTATATAATTGAATCCTTTGTCTCTTTTCTCAGTTTTTGATGTAACATCTGTTGTCTGATGTAAATATGGCTATTCCTGCTCTTTTTTGGTTTTCATTTGCATGGAATATCTTTTTTCATCTCTTCACTTTCAGTCTATATGTGTCCTCACAGGTCAAATACATTTCTTGTAGGCAGCATGTAATTGAGTTTTGTTCCATTCAGCCACTTTATGTATTTTAATTGGAGAATTTAATACATTTACATGAATTTAACCCATTTACATTGGTGTTTACATTTACATTTAATTCACTCAAGATAATTATTGATAGGTAAGAACTTACTCTTGCAATTTTGTTACTTGTTTTCTAGTTGTTTTGTAGAGTTTTTTTTCCTTTTGTTCTTCTATTACTACCTTCCTTTGTAGTTAAGTAGTTTTCTCTAGTAGTATGCTTTGATTTCTTGTTTGTTATTTTTAATGTATCTATTATAGGTTTTTGCTTTGTGATTATCGTGGGTTTTACAAAAAAAATCTTTTAGTAATAACAAGTTATTTTTATTTTAACTCAATTTCTCCCTATTTTGAATTTTTGGTTTCACATTTTAGATCTTATATATGGCCTGTTAACAAATTAGTGTCATTATTATTTTTAATATTTGTTTATTTTAGCCTCCATACTAAAGATGTAAGTGGTTTACACACCACAAGTATAGTATTAGAGTAGGTATTAAAGTAAGTATAGTTTGTCTGTACACCTACTTTTACCAGTGAGTGTTATATCTCCAGAAATTTTCATGTTATGCATTAGCATCATTTTTTTCAGTTGGAAGAACTTCCTTTCATGTATCTTGTAGGACAGGTTTTGTAGCAATGAATTCCTTCAGCTTTTGTTTTTCAGGGAAAGTTTTTATCTCTCCTGTTTCTAAAGGATAGCTTTGCTGGGTACAGTATATTTGATTGGCAATATTTTTTTTCTTCAGCATTCTGGATATATTGTTTCACTTTCTCCTGGACTGACAGATTTCTTCTGAGAAGTCTGCTGCCATGCATATTTGAACTCTCTTATGTGTTATTTCTTTCTTTTCTCTTGCTGCTGTGATGATCCACTCTCTGTCTTCGAACTTTGAGAATTTCATTGTGATATATCCTGAAGCAGTCTTATTTGAGTTGAATCTGATTGGTGAACTTTGACCTTTCTGTACTTGGATATTTATATCTTTCTGCATATTTAGAAAGTTTTTTTGTTATTATTTATTTGAATAAGTTTTCTATCCTTTCGTTTTTCTTAATCTCCTGTTGAACTTCAGTAACTCAAATATTTGCTCTTCTGATACTATCCCACAGATGCTGTAGGCTTTCTTCTTTCCTTTTTATTCTTTTTTATTTTTCTCCCTTTGTGTATTTCCAAATAGCCTGTTTTTGAGCTCACTGATTCTTTCTTCTGTTTGATCAATTCTGCTGTTGATGTTCTGTGTTGCATTTTTCATTTCATTCATTATATTTTTCAGCTCCAGAATTTCTCTTTGATTTTTTAAAAGTCATGTTAATCTTTCTGTTACATTTCTCTACTCAGTTTCTGAATTGTTTCTGAGCATTTTATTGAAGTTTGTTAAACTTCCTTAAAACAACTTTTTAAATTCTTTTTTTGAGAGATCACACATCACTTTAGGGTCAGTCTCTGGCAGCTTATTTTGTCTTTTTGGTAAGGTTGTATTTACCTGAATGTTTCTGATGCTTGTGAATGTGTAACATTGTCTGCCCATTGAGGGGTTAGGTATTTATTCCAGTCTTCACGTATGGCTTTTTTGTTCCCTTCCTTCTTCAGTGTGCCTTCCAGGGATTCTAAGCAGATTGACTGCTGCATCCCCTGAGCTCACGACCACTGTAGCTGTCTAAGCACTAAAGGGTGGTCTAGAGGTCTAAGCCCAGGTTTGCGGTGAAATCCACAAGGGCTCTTAAATTGGTATGGTTCTCTGGCCCAAGTGAACCTGGGGAAGACCCGAGGGGAGTACTCTAGCTGTGTAGGACTGATTAGGGACCTGAACCTGGTAGCCTATTCCACTGCCCAGAGAGGTGCACCTTCTAGAGGTGTCCTTCAGAATTGCAATAGTTCTCTGACTGCAGCAAAAAATATTGGAGCGAAGACCGTGCCCCCTCAGGATCTGCTGTGAGATGGAGGCTGGCAAACCTGTCTCATTGGCTCTGCCAGGCACACATCTCCCTGCAGGTCCCTGCACAGGCAGGGTAGTTGCCTGACTACAGTGGGAGGGGCCAGAGCTAAGACTAGACCTCTTCAGGATATGCTGTGGGGTGGCGGCTGGTGATCCCATGATGGATGGTCATATTCCTGAGCTGTGACATATAAGTGAGTATCTCTCTGGGCCCTTGTAAGAGCAACTCTAAGCTGGGACCTCAGCTTAGGGGGGTTGGCACCAAGCCACAGGTAAACTTTCAGACTCACTGCTGAGACCAATGTTAGCTGGCAGGCAAGACTTTCTGCGGAGGCACTAGCACGTACTGTTTCTCCTGGACCTCTTGACATATCATTTTGGTTGTAGGATCAAGGCCAGGTAGGGCTGTAACCAAGCTCTTTGGGGAATGGGGCTGTTTCTGGGATTGAAACCAAAAACACAGCTGGTAAGTCTAGTACCTGGATCCTGGCCTGTACTCTCAAAACTGCATTCCTAGGTCTAAGGCTGCACTGAGGTTTCAAAATTTCCTACCTGAATCCTGAGGCTTCTTCAGAGAGACTTTTGTCTATAGATGCATGCAGAATTTGTGGTGTTGTGAGAGGACAGGAATGGGTTACCTTTATAATTTCATCATCTTTCTGACATATCTCAGGTCATTGTTTTTATACAACTTGTCATTACTACAGGTAGACACTGTTGAAAAATATGCAGGTAAAGGGCTATCTACAGGAAATAAAGGGTCAGGAAATTAAAGAAGCTTCTATTTTAATTATGAAGACACTCATAATTCTTGATGTGTAGAGCATTCAGAAAGATTTAAGGTACATTCAACTCTAATTGATGTGATTTTACTCAAAATATTATTTTTAAAAATTTATACATTTTTAAAAATGTAAATTTATTTTAGATTCAGTGGGTATATGTGTATGTTTGTTACATGAGTATATTGTAGGGATTGGGATTCTAGTGAACTCATTACCCAAATAGTGAACATTGTACCTGATGGATAGTTTTTCAACTCTCACCTCACCTTTCACCCTCCCTGCTTTTGGAGTCACCAGTGTCTGTTATTTCCAACTTTATGTCTATGTGTACCCATTGGTTAGCTCCCAGTTATAAGTAAGAATATGCAGTATTTGATTTTCTATTTCTGAGTTAGTTCACTTAGGATAATGGCCTCTGGATGCTTCTATGTTGCTGGAGAGAATGTTATTTTATTCTTCTTTGTATTTTTTTAAATGTGGTACATACAGAGCATGGAATACACCACAGCATTCCATGCTGCATATGTACCACGTTTTCTTTATCCAGTCAATCACTGATGGACACTGAAGTGGGTTCCATGACTTTGACATACAAATATTGCTGTTATGAACGTACAAGTGCAGGTGTCTTTTTTAAAATAATGATTTCTTTTCCTTTAAGTATATACCAAGTCATGGGATTGCTGGGTCAAATGGTAGTTCTATCTTTAGTTCTTTGAAAAATCATCATATTGTTTTCCACAGAGGTTGAACTAATTTACATTCCCACCAATTGTACGAGAGTTTCCTTTCCTCCACATTCATGCCAACGTCTATTGTTTTTGACTTGTTAATAGTAGCCATTCTGACTGATGTAAGACGATGTCTTATTGTGGTTTAATTTTAATTTCCATTTCTCTCATAATTAGCGATGTTTTAACTTTGTTGGATGAGACTAATGAAATTTTGGTGAAAACTTCTTTTTCTTTGGTGAAAACTTCATTTCTTTTATGATGCAGTGTATTAAAAAATTCCTGGTCTTATGTTGTTTCCTGAAATGATTTTTAAAATGTTAACATAATTTTAGTATGGAGATATTTTACTAAACCCCAACCTTTGATTTTCTAAAACATATTTAAGAGGGCAATATTACTACTTACTGCATACAATTATATTTCAACATGGTGAGGTTTGCCTCTCAGTGAGGTCAAGAGTAATTATTTTTTAAATTACTTTTCATGACCATGTTATTTGATTATATTTTGTTTGTTTTGTAAACTAGTAGTTTTTCTTAGTAATAAGATGGTTTTAATATATTGAAGCACAAGACGATATATGTTTGCCAGCATGAAAATACAAAAATGCAAAGCCAGCCATCTGGGGTTTATTTTAATAACAGTGTGCTCATAGGGGGTATAGAACACTTAATGCCAAACAAAGTAATTTTTTCATTTGTTTTCTTGGATCATCTATATTTAAATAGTAGCCAAAACAAGTTTGTTTGCAGATGTCTTAAAAAAATATGCTGTGGCTCATAATGAGGCCAGTTCTTTCAAAGTGCTTCAATAATAATGCAGTTTATAGGTTATTTGATGTGCATGTCTTTAAGCTTCCCATCTTGAAAAAGTTCCCTCTTTAAGCTGAAGGGCATATCTCTATCCTTATGATTGTATGAAAACCATACCCCTGGCCGGGCGCGGTGGCTCACACCTGTAATCCCAACACTTTGGGAGGCTGAGGTGGGTGGATCACGAGGTCAGTATATCGAGACCAGCCTGGTCAACATGGTGAAACCCCGTCTCTACTAAAAATACAAAAATTAGCTGGGCATGGGGGCGCGTGCCTGTAATCCCAGCTCCTCGGGAGGCTGAGGCAGGAGAATCACTTGAACCCAGGAGTTGGAGGTTGCAGTGAGCAGAGATCGTGCCACTGCACTCCAGCCCGGTGATAGAGCTAGACTCTGTCAAGAAAACAAAAAAAAAAGTATAGAAAGGAAAGAAGGAAGGAAGGAAGGAAGGAAGGAAGGAAGGAAGGAAGGAAGGGAGGAAGAAAGGAAGGAAGGAAGGAAGAAAAAAGAAAATTGTATTATTTGCACTTATGCCCATATATTCAATGTTAATATATGCATATTATGTTATTTCTCCATGATGTCAGTTACTTAGATGTTATCTGTGGGTACCTTTGGAAGTTCTCTTAAATCATAAAGGTGCTTGGGGGAAGACACAGCAAATGAAGTCAATTTGAACCCAAATTTTAAGCACTATAAGGATTTGGTTCATTATATTGATATAAGAGGGAAATCTGTGTGCAAAGATTATTTGCAATTTTCACTGAAATTAAAAAAGGCTTTTCAGTGTTACCTGAGCATTTCTTAGAATTATTATGACATACCTAAATGATGTAGAAAAATATTGATATTAGCTCATAATTTTCCACTTTTATTTTGACTTGAGTTTATACACAATATATGGGAAAGTGAATAATTCAGCTGAAAATCAAGATGGTTGAGATAAAATATTTGGTATTTAGGAAAATGTTGCATACAATGGTGATTCCTAAAAGGCAGTGGAGAGATAAGAATAACGTATGGAAAATTTCAATGTAAATCTTCTCTGTACATTATGACCTTACTGAAAGCCATAAATGAGAGCATGACCCTTTGACAGAAGCAGATGTGGCTTAGTATTTCAACCTTGCCACTTCCTACCAATATAACCTTGGACCATAAATTAAGCCAGGGATCATAAACTTAAATACCTACAGTGATTTGTTAAAAGTGAAATGAGTGAAGTTGGCAGGCCAAGGATTTGGTGATCGAAAGTATTTGTTTTCATGCGCAATGTTAGATCTTTCAAGAGTAGGTAGATATATCCATTTCTGTCTTCAATGCCCTGGTTTTAAAAGTTGGCAAGTAATTAAAATATTTAAAACAATACCTCTCTGGCTGGGATTCAGCCTATGGGCACTGGAGTGTGTTATCTACTTTAAACTTTTATTTCTTCATATAGAAGAGGATTTTTGTGAAGATTCAATGAAATAAAGCCAAAATTGCTGACATGTTACAAGTCTTTAATAAAGGTACTGATGCTTTCTTCATAATTTTTAACTTATCTTCCCCTAGTGAGTAGAAATAGTCAATAAAAGCCACACAGCTTTTAGTTTTTTTTACTTTATACAAAATATAGATTTAGCTTCTGCATTTATGACATTGCCTTTAGCTATTTAAAACTTTCAAATAGAAAGCAGAACTTCTTTATTAACTTTGAAAAATGATTTTACAAGGTGTTTATGTAGTTGATATAATTACTTAAGTTACTTTAAAGATCTACTGACTACCCCTTGGCTGATATATCCAATCTTTGGGAGTCATCAAAAAACCAAAATAGCTCTTCATTACTCATATACATTACAGCATAGCAGTCTGTAGAACCTTGTCACTAAAGGAAGAGTTTCTAACATGCTTAATACACATTTTTTTTCATCTGCGAACCTATATCGAATAATAGAAATATGAGGCTTTGTGTCATATGGATGTTGGTTTAAATCTTTCTTTTGTCATAGACTTAGTTGTGTGCCTTTGGTCAAATATTTATTTTCTTGTTTATAAAAATGAGAGCTCTACTACTTCTCTGGGAAGGTAATACTGAGGGTTAAGTGAGATAAACTACATAGAAGTGCCCAATAGATGTCAATTTTTCTTTTTCTCTATCATTTCTACCTTTAATAGAATAAAAGTATTCATTTATTAAGCAATAATTGATTAGTTTCTTAGGTAATCTAATCATGTATATGTAAATATGACATCATACTAGGTCATGGCTTATTATTTGGGCAACAGTTTTGAAGGGAGATGAACCTTTATTCTGGACAATTCCTCAATGCATATAGATTTTGGAGTTACTTATAATATTTTGAGATTATTTTACCTATTGAGCAATAAAATTTTGTTTTGTTTTTATTTTTAAAGTAGACATTAAATATGTGTTGGATAAATGAACAAAATATATTGTTAGGTAAAACACACAAAAAATCTTGAACATGATCACATGATCATATGACTCAGTAAGTTTAGTTCTACAAAATATATTATTGTCTTACGCTACCACCAGAAGATGTCTTCACATTTTTCACTCTCCTTTAAGTAACCATCGCCTGATATGCAGCAGAAAACTGTTAACTAGAACCCTTAAATGATTACAGATATTACATATACAGCAGGAAATGACTCTTGGATGCTACTGCCTTTCTAGTCACATGAATAGATATGGAAGGAGTCACACCTAGATGATCAGCTGCCTTTTTTAAATGCAGAAGATTGATATGAACATCATATTGTGTTAACCATGTAGTGAATTCTACTACAGACACAATATTTAATATCCAGATCCATGTAAATGACAACACCAAGAAATTATTAAACAAAATTGAAAAATGTTAAAGAAATGCATGAGAGACACTAAAATATTAGTAACAGGGTGTGAAATTTGGGTGACTTTTACTTTTTAAATAATTGTGGGTTTTTTTTGAGATTTTGGTGTTGGGTAAATATTCTTTATATAATTAGATAAAATAACAAGCTACTTTTATTAAAAATATCAATATCAGTCAGAATAATTTCAGAAAAATTGATCACAATAAAAAATTGCTTAAGATACGGCAAGAAGAATTGAATTAGAAATTATGAAATTGCCATACTATTGGGTTGGTGCAAAAGTAGTTGCAGTTTTTTCCATTGCTTTCAAAACCGCAACTACTTTTGCACCAACCACAGTGAATATAGTAGGATATTTATATCTGTATTCAATTAATCTTAATTCCAAAAATATGCATCTGAAAGTAAAATTTTAAAAATTATTAGACTGCTTTTTCTTTAAAAAAAAAAAAGAACATGCTTTATTCAGTGGAACAACTAGACAATGGCATGCGGCTGCCATAGTAAATCACTCAATTTGATAAGTATTAACTATGACTTACCTTCACAGATCAAATAAATGACCATCTTTTCAAGTGGTTTTCTCTTTAGGAAATTTTCTCATGCATATTCTTCATAATAAAATTTTAGATCCAGTAACATCCTTTATTACTTTATTCTCTTTGGTTTCCTTCCTGCATTTAACTTTATTGATCATTCACTTCTTAGCAGTCCTCTCTCTGAACTTCCATCACATAATAAATTCCTTTTAATTTAATCTGTTTTAGTCAAGCTGACTTCTTGACTGTTCTGCAAATGCACTCAAGTTCATTTTCCTGTCGGGTCAGAGTTTTATTGTTTTTGACTATTAGCTGTCCTAAGATTTACAAAACAGGAACAAAACTAAAAACCAGGAGTGTTAACTTGTAAATTAATTATAATAAGTGAATGAACATATTTTAGGCCAGAAGATGAGTTAACATTTATAAATGTTTGACTGGGTTGGTACTTAATAATTTATTTATAGACATTTAATATTTTTAAATATATGAAAAGAAGTTATGTGAAAACCATGCCATAAAAGATAAATATATTACCTTTTCGTATATTGCTTTTGAGTAAGTACAACGTAATATTTCCTTCAAGAGGACCTTAGTTTGGTGTCCCATACACAGGAAAAAATAAGAGATAATGCAGAATGTTTATCTGGTTTACCTGACATTTGTGTTTTTGTGGCTTTGCCCATGATAATATTAGATTTGGCTATTATAATACTAGATTTAAGCTTGTCAGTATGAAAACTGTCTACACTGTCCTTGGAAAACAGAAGCTACTGTGGCATTTTAAGAGTTGGATTTGGATTGAATCAGTAACAACAGTAAAATTATAATCATTTCTAAGTTAGTATTCCTCATAAATATACTTTTTAATTCAAATTCTTTGATTTCTGCACTTTGTTTTGGTCATTCCTTAATTGAATCATTATGCATCTCTTTTGTTGCTTTTTATCAGGAGGAGACATTTACTAAGTATCTAGTTTTAATTTTCAGTGAACACAGCACTCTACAGAAAGGTTAGATTAATGTGTCTCCTATTTTCTCTTTTCCACCTCCTGAAGTTTACTGTTTTAGAAGCTTTCGCAGGCAGAGACTCTAACGATGAATCATCTTGTTTATAAGCAAAGTTTAACAAATGTCGGCTTTAATAAGCCTATTATTTGTATTAATAATAAAAAGTAGAGTATGTATACCTGTGTCATGGATGCACACTGAATTGAGAATGAGATTCTTACAACTTAAATATTTATTAATGTGTCAAGTAATAAAAATCCCAGAATAAAAATATCGAGTAGCTGGGACTACAGGCATGAGAAACTATGCCTGGCTAATTTTTTTATTTTTAGTAGAGAAGAGGTTTTGCCATTTTGGCCAGGTTGGTCTCAAACTCCTGGCCTTGAATGATCCACCCTCCTCAGCCTCCCAAAGTGCTGAGATTTCAGGCATGAGCCACCTCACCTAGCAGTGTTTGAAGATTTTCATTATAATTTACTTCTTAGTTGCCAAATGGCCCCATCCTTCATAAATGTTAGAATCTATTAAATGAGTGGTTTAATATTAGACAGCTTTTTGTTTTTCTTTGGAAGAAGTCAGATTCTAAAATTAATCTATGTGTGAAAAAAAATGGATATTTGAAATATTATGAAAGTGTTACAAAAGTTTATTTTCCAAGAGAAAATGAGCAATTTTAACCTTGTATGCTAAGTTGACTAGGCAATCTTTAAGACAAACCTTCGTCTCCATAAAGATGTATCGTATTAGAAAATTTGCCATTTTGTGAATTTGGTTTCATTATAAAAATCCCCATCAATATTATTTTGCTTCTCAACAATTTGGTGATCATTTTAAGGAAAATTTATATTTGAGAACAAAGTAAATAATTTGCACCAAATTCCACTTTACATTGATGTAGGTAACCTATAAATATATCTTGTGTTGTTTCATTATTTCTTCTGTCTAGTATGGGTTTAATTTGGTCTTCTATTTTAACTTCTTCAGGTGGAAGCTTAGAAGACTGATTTGAGACCTTTATTCTTTTCTAATTAAGTATTTAATACTAGACAATTCCCTCTAGGCTTTGATTAGCTACCTTTCAACAATTTTAATATATTGTGTTTTCTTTTTTACTCAATGAAAAATATAATTCCTTTTATGATTTTTTCATTGATCCATGGTTACTAGAAGCATGATTTAAATTAGAAACCCTTGTGGAATTTATATGTATCTTTTTGATATTGATTCTAGTTTAATTCCATTGTGATCATAAAACATCATTTGCATGACCTAAATGCCTTCAAATTGTTGAAGTTTGTTTTGCTGTATGTCCATTTGTGGATGTTCCATGCCCATTTGAAAAGATTGTATGTTGTGTTTTAAGATGGAGTGTTGTATAAATTTCAAGTAGGTCAAGTTGATTGGTTATGTTGTTTCAGTTTTCTATATCTTATTGATATCTCTCTTTAACAATTATTCAAAGAGAAATGTTGAAGTTCAACTATAAATTTGTTTTTTTCTTTTAAAAATGTTATCAATTTTTAATTTTATATTTTAGAGCTCAGTTGTTGGATATATATTAAAATTAATATGTATTCTTGATGAACTGACCTCTATATTATTATGTAGTGTCTTTCTTTTGTCAGACAATATTTTTCATTCTGGTTTACTTTTAGAGTATAATCATTCCAACATTTTTTTCATTAGTGCTATATGATATATCTTTATCTTCTGTTTACTTCTCACTTATTTACCTCTATAGTCAAAGATAAGTATTGTAGATAATATATAGTTGGCTATTTTTCTTCTAACCTGACAATCCTGCCTTTTAATTGAAATATTTAGACCATTTGCATTTAATGTAATTATTAGTTTCACAATATAATTGTTGTATATCTACAGTTTTGCTATTTGTTCTCTGTTGTCCCATCAGTTTGTTTCTCTTGTCCTTTAACCGCTCATTTTTTGACTACTCAATTATGTTTATTTCATTTTACTTCCTCCGTTAGCTTATTAGTTCTACATGTTTTACTAATGGTTGGTCTAGAATTTGCCATGTACATCTCAGTTTACCATAAACTTCAAATATATTTATTCCACTTCCTCCATTTCATTATTTATGCTACCATTGTCATGCATTTTACTTGTACATATATATGAGCCTTTATATAATAGTAATACATTATTACTATTTTTGATTTTGACAGCAGTTTACCTTTTTAAATAATTAATAATAACAAGACACATCTTTTGTATGTATCCTCTTTTTTAACCATTGCTGGCACTCTTCATTTTCCTGTGTAAATTTAAATTTCTATCTTGTACTATGCTCCTACTGACTAAAGACATTCCTTTAACATTTCTTGTAGTGCAGATCTGCTGGCAATAAATTCTTTCTGTTTTTGTTTGCAAAAAAACTCTGTATTTTACTTTAACTTTTAAAAGTTTTTTTTTAAAAAACTGGGCATAGACTTCTGAAGAGACTTTTTTACCCTATTAGTACCTTGAAATTGACATCCTTTGATGTGTAAAGATTTTGATGAGAAGTGAGCTACAATTGTTTGTTTTTCTATGTAATACTGGTTTGTCTTCAAATATTTCTTATATACAGTTTTCTCTTTATTCTTCTTCTGGGACTCAAATTCCATGTATATTAGTGCATTTGATACTGTCTTTCACCTTGATACTGTCTTTCACCTATTGGTTGTTCTATCTGCTATCTTTTTTTCTTTCTATATTGGGTTGGATAATTTACACTGATCTGTCTTCAAGTTTGCTGATTTTTTCCCCTCAGCTTGGTTAGGTGTGTTGATAAGAATATCTTCACCTCTGTCATTGTGCTGTTTTTATTTCTAGCATTTTTATTTGACTCTTGTTTTATAGATTTGACGTGGCTGCTGAAATTTTCTGCCTGCTCATGACCACTTTTTCTACAAGATCTGGTTACATGCTAGTTAGAGTTATTGTAAATTTGTTGTTGGATAGAGCCAACATATGGATCACCTGTGAGTCTGATACTGATTGGTTTATCTTTTGACAATGAGTTTTTTCTTTGCTTTTTTGTGTGTCTTGTAATTTTTGACTGAATGCCAGATATTGTGTATAGAACAATACTAGAGTCTGAGGGAAAATCTATTTACTTTCAGAAATCAGCACATCTCTTTTGTCAGTTTGTTAGTATGGATGATTTTGTCAGTCTTGTCAGTATTTGAGATGGATTTGGTTGTTGCTATTTTAACCTGTATTACATCACTCCCTTTAAATTCCTATAGTGGTGGGATGTTATCCTGTGCTGGGTGTGAGGCCTGGAGTGCTGGACGGTTTTCTCGGTGCTTCTGCTCCACCTCCAGCTTTCTGCAGTTCCTCTACACCTGCACCATGGAGCGAATGTCTCTTCATATTCTTACCCCTCCGCACACATAGATTGCTCCTCTGTGTCACTCATGTTAGAGAAAGAGGATCCTCTATTATCTTGGTGTAGTTTCATTTTCAAGTGTATTCTCTGTTCCTGGCACATGGTTGTGGAGTTTTCATAGACCTGGCCTTTTTTCTCATGCCAGCTAAATGCTACCTTGTATTTTTGGAGGACCTTGGATGGGAGAGTGCTTTTTGTGTTTCGCCTATTTGTAATAGACCTCTGCTTTCTATCTGTGTAAGATCTTGAACTCAAGAGGTTACCTGCTCCTCTTTCAGGAACAGGAAGATTTTGCTTCTTTCCTTTCTACCCATCCACCATAAACAGTGGCTGTACACTTATGTTCTGAAAACAAGAAGGATTCTTATTTATTCTCCAGAGGCAAAGGGGTTATGCTTCTACTCCTGTTAGAAGCATAGGAGTTTTGCCTGGACCCTAGGGGCAGTATCACTTCCTGCCTCTACTCCAGCAACTTAATGCCTTTTTTTTTTTTTTTTTTTTAATAAGTGCAGGGTCTGAGAAAGTGCATGGGAGTTTTGTACTTGTTCCTCAGGGGTAGCTATCACCGCTTTCATACCTGTGTAACCAAGGGAGCTCTCCCCAGTCTCCTGTGTGGACCTTAAATTTTTATGAAATTGGCTCATGGAAAAAAACCTTGAGAGTGAGTGCAAATTTCCCTTATTTCTAGAATTTTCAGCTTTTCTGAACTGATATGATAGTCAATATCAGCCTTTAAAAATTTGCCAAATTCAATGTGATTTACTTTTACCTACTTCTGTGGTCATCACCTCTTCCTCCCATGCTTCGGCAAAGGTATGTGTTCTGCTTCTCCTCAGAGGGCTTGTCATTTTTTTGGAATTCAGTTCATTTGTTTGCCTTACAAACTCAGCTTGCCTATGGGTTAGAGAATATGTATAATTTTGTAGATTATTTGAGTTTTTCTTGTTAGGATGGGAGCAACATTCTCTTGTTTTTTTTTTTTTTTTGTATCTTAAGCAGATGAAGAATCACCCTGAGTGTATAGTTGTTTCAAGGCAGCCAGATAACAGAACAAATGTATTAACTTAGTAGAATGTATATTAACAGGAAAACAATGTAATATGGTTTATATTGTTCACATAATTTAAGACGTAAAAAGTAGTAAGCATCACCTTAAAAGAATAATATTGAAACATTATCAGTAAAAATCCCATGCTGAAGTTGTACGAGAGGCAAATATTGGTTCCTGAAGTTCTGTTTGCAGACAGTAAATTATGTGGGATTCATAGACTTCTACAGTTATATTCATAACAGAAATCTTAGTTTCACTTTCTGTTTAATAAGTGTCTTGGAGGAAGTAAAATGTAAATTTTGTCTTAAAGCAATTGTGACTTGAACTAGCCACGGAAGAGAGATAAGGTAATTCAGGTGAAGAAAAGAGCAAATTCAAAGGCATGAAAATAGAAAATAGTAGTGAGCTTATAGTATATTGAAAAATCATGAGACACTAACCTTATTTTGTTTATCTGTTTCAGAGGTTGTCAAACTACAGTAATAGCTGCATTTAATCTGTGGCCTGTTTTTGTATGACCAGTGAGCTTAGAATGCCTTTTACATTTTTAAAGGGTTGCTAAGAAAGAAAAACAAGATGAAAGAAGAAGGGGAGGAGGAGAAAGAAGCCAAGGAGGTGACTATACAGCTTGAAAAGCCTAAGATATTTACAAAATGAACCTTCGCAGAACAGATTTGCCATCTGCATAATTTTCTTATTGTTTGCTACTTTATCACAGGGAAATAGAAATCTCCCCAAATTTTAAAAATTTGTACTAAAATAAGTATAGTCATCATATTGTCTATTCTCTGTATTTGTTTCTTAATTGGTTAAGATCAAATTAATCAGCTATAATAATGCTTTTATTTTTTTTCATTTCTGATCTATTAAACACGGATTTATAATTTAATAGATCACATATATTACCATCTGGTTTTTACATTACTTTTTTCTTTCTTTTATTGGTAAGCCAGATATAACCATAATTTCATTTCTCAAATTGTCGTTAATCCATGATGTACTTAAAGAGACTGATGAATTTGAGTATTCTGGCTGCAACTCAAGGAAAAGACAGGACCATGAGATGGCAGTTACGTAACAACAAGCTTTATTGGGTGGCAGCTGGACAGGGTTGCCTGAGAGGGGATGTCCCTCAGAGCAGGATACTTCCAGAGACAGCAGCACAGGGCCGCTATCCAGAAAGGGAGGAGGAAAGGGAATTCCTGGGAGACAGGACTGGCAGGAGGAGGCTATGTGTTTAGGAGAAGGTGCTCAGTAGCACAGTGTGGACTATACACATGGGAGCCAGAAACAAAATGAAGCAAAACCAAACCAACTGAAGAGATTTCATGGAATTTATACTCAACCCATCAATGGGGAAATAACAGATTGACACTGGATTTCTTTCTATGAAGATAGTTTTGACTTTCTTTTTCCATGTCTTTCCTTTTTTACTGTTTCTATTGGCCATCCTCTGTCAGATGGTTGAAACAGCTATAATAATTAGACAGGACTGATCTACCAAGCGTTTTACCTCTCCCTGTATTTGACAATGACAGTGATTCTTGATGTACCCTCAGAAGATGTGTGGCTGCAGGAAAATTAAAAACTAAATCAAATATTGTAATTCTTTGCTGATCTTGTTTTCAAAAAATCGGTTAGAACACTGGAAAGAATGCTATTTGGCTTGCCAACTGTGGGATTTGATTAAATATTTCATACTTGCTCTTCGTTTTTATAGACAATCAACAACAGTTTTTTAAAAATAACAAATAATGTTTTTATAAATAATGCTTAAAATTTAACTTTTAGCTGGTTAGGTCCTCATTGAAGACTATATTCTTAACTGCTAAAATATTTGTACTTTCATATTGGATGTCCCACTGCTGTAATCTGAATATGTTCCCTCCCTAACTTATGTGTTGAAAACTTGACCACTAACGCAACAGTATTAGGAGTTGGGGTCTTTTGGGAGATGTTTGAGCCATGTGGGACTTTGTCCTCATAACTTGATTAATGACATTATAAAAAAGACTGTGATGTGGATTTCTTCTCTTCTGCTCTTCTACCAAGTGAGTTTATAGCATCCATTCCCTTTTTTGCTCTTCTGCCTTCCACCATGTGAGGATACAGAAAGACCTACAACTAAACACTGGATATTGTGCCTTGATCTTGGATTTTCCAGCCTCTAGAATTATAAAAAATATATTTCAGTCTTTTTAAAAAATAAATTACCCAGTTTCAGGTATGTTGTTACAGCAGCACAAATGGAATGTGACACCCACAATGGGTTTTTAGCTTTTTCACCTGCATCTTCAAATATGTCACAGATTATTTACTCATGAAAACTACAGTTTGCTTTATGAATTTGTTCAGGGATTGGAACACAGAAGACAGAAAGGCCAGGTTTATTACTTATTGGTGTCTGTTGCTTCCAGAAAATAGATACCAAACCTGGAAAAATAGTTGCTCTTAATTTTAAGTATTTTAGAAAATATTTAAAGATTATCAAAGATTATTAAAGGTTGATCAGTTCTAGTTGCAAGACTCAAAAGGAGAATGTAAAAGTCAAAGTAAGAAGTCAGAAAAGAGCATAAATTCTTTTTTTATTGGTCTTGTTTTATAGTGAATTTGACAAAAATAATTTCATAATATGCGTTCTGCCAGGTCATTAGTTGACTCTGTAGCTTTAATGATGGCTGCCACCTCCATAATCCCAACGGGACTTTATGGTGGAGAGTACTGACTCAAGTTGTTACAGTAAAAATCCTGATAAACTCAATAGGATTTTTGTTATGACATAGAGATTTAAACCTTGAATTAAAAACACAGTAGAGGAAAAGAAAATATATTTTGACATTCACTTTTTTGTGTGAACACCTTATAAGTATATTACCAATGACCTGTTAACTAATGGTCATGACCTCAAACATTCAGGAACAGATCCTTCCGACTTAAAAAAAAATTACTAACACCTGCTTCTCAATCCTGGAGATCAACAGCAAGACTGCACAAATCCAGTCTTCATCTTCTTCAATTAAGACACTAATTTACTTACCAAATTTTTACTCGGATCAAGAAACATCAGTAGAAAATAGTATTGTATAATAGTAAAGATAATTTAAGCATACTTAATTGATTGATTAATGCTATGGGCTGAACCGTGTTTCCCCAAAATTCACATGTTGAAGTCTGTCTCCCTGATTGTAATTGTATTTGGAGATAGAGTCTTTAGGAGGTAATTAAGGTTAAAGTAGGTCATAAGAGTAAGACCCTAATCTCATAGGACTGTGGTTTTAAAAGAAGAGATAGAAAGGTCACTCTTTCTTTCTCTCCACCATCTGAGAACACAGTGAGAAGGTAACTCTAAAATCAGGAAGAAAGCTCTCACCAAAACAGAACCCTGTTGGACCATAATCTTAGACTCTCCAGCTCCCAGAGCTGTGAAAAAATAAATTTCTCTTGTTTAAGCCATTAAGTCTATGGTATTTTGTTATGGTAGCCTGAGCAGACTGAGAATATGAATTTGCATTGGATAGCTATCTTAAATTTTATGCAGGATACATTAAAATGAATACCTTCTTGATATACTTTAAAAGTCTGTCCCTCAAAGAAGAACCAAAAAAAGAAGAAAACAATAGCCTAAAGATGTTAATAATTGATACCACATTTGAATCACCTTTCAGAATCTATTAATACCAAAAATTCCATTGCCTTTTATAGCTAAATATGAGCATATTATCTTTCTTATTCCAACAGACCAGAACACCTTAGGAAACATGTTCCATTATTCAAAGGATAAGGCTCTTTTTTCAAATTGTGTACTTAAGATATTTAATTAGATAAAGACTTAGTAGTATGCCTGGTAAGTCAAAGATTATGTTAAAATATAAGCTCATGACTACTTGAGTTTTCTTTCCTTTTTCTCATTGACTTTCACCCATGCAGTGCCTTGCTTTGCTTCCAATAAAGTTTCCAATAATTTTTCTGACCTTTGTTCTACTTGTATGATTTGACTTCAGGGTAATAAGTTTAACTTCCTATTTTTATCTTGCCATTTTTTTTTTTGAACTCTGAAAAGCCTCAAAAAATTACCTGTGAAATCATATTCTTTGGCCACAAGTTTGTTTATATGCAGGGAAAAGAAAGAACATTAAGAGAGATGAAATTTAAGGTCATGAAAAGAAAACAGCATGCTACTGCTTTAGGTACATCAGGCCTCACCCTAACTCAATTTGAGTTTATGAGGATATCTACATGTGTTCAAATAAGTTTTAGTTTTTAATTATTAATTATGGAATTGGTGAAGATGCTATATATTTCATGTTTGAATATCTGATAGAAAATGCCAAATGGAATTGGTATAAGGGAACGTATGGAAGCTTTAGGTTGAAGCAAAAGTTAATTTTGGGAGCAATGATGTTTGGTACAATGTTATCACTTTATCCTGATGGTAAAAGGAGGGATGGTTCTCATACAAACACCTGTCATACATGATCATGCTCTATGTGCCAGAATAGAGTGATGGTGAGGGGCCGAGTAATCTTTCTCACCTTTTTAATGTTTACTCAGTTAGATTTCATTAAACTTTGACTGAACTTAAATATTTTTGATTAATGAGAGGAGTCTGGTAAAACACTCAAAGTAAAACACTCAAAACTCAAAATAAATGCCTTTTTTATTTTTTTGCCTTCGAATACCAGCTTGGTGGAGGAGTTGTCTTTGGAGAATAGCACTGGCTGAGTGTATCTCAGTCCTGGACTCACATTCAGCTAGCTTATATCTAGATATAGACATAGAGGAAAAGTTATATCTAGATATAGCTATAGAGGAAAGTATTTCAAGAAGGAATGGTGAGCAAAACAGCTCACCGTTGATTACTATTGAAAGCTCAAGCATGATGAAACTGAAAAATGTCTACTGGGTTTAGTAATGTGGAGTGCACTGATTACTAAACATTTGATATAAAGGAGTGGCTGGAAATAGAACTCAGATTTCTAAAAAGGATGAAAGTGATTAAGAAAGGGAAGCAGGAAATGTAAACTACGCTCTTGAGAAATTTTTCTGTGAAGAGAAGGTCAGTAGCCAGAGGGGGATTGAAGGCAGGTTTTAAAGACGAGAGTGAATTGAGACTGTTTATGATACTGATGGAAAAAGGAAGCAAGGGGAGAATATAATAAATAACTAAGGGACAATTTCTGGTAAGACAGCAGAGGATGGGCTCCAGTGTGTGGTTTAGATACTGGCCTTAGATAAAAGGAGAGGCACCATTCTTATTTTATAGGTGATGAAGAGGAAAGAATGAGCACAGATAAAAGCAGGTTTCTAGATTCCGTATGGGGAGTTGCAGTACCTGTCTTCTGGCTTGAACTTTCCTTGTAGGTAGGAGGTATGATCATGTGCTGATAATAAAATGGGAGATCTAGGATGAATTATGGGGGAAGTTGGAGATTTGAATACAGTAAGGAAAATTAGAAATGGCTGACTAGAAAAACATCTTGGCAGACAAGGCCCAGTGAAGGCTGTTGGTTTATTCCTTATATACAGTTCTGTCTTGCTTGCTAGGATGCTCAAGTTTGAAAGTTAAGAGATAATGCTTCCCCACATTTATTTAGACACCATATAAACATTTTCTTTAAAGTATTCACAATATTACCCTTATTTAGTAAAACATAATATAGTAATTATAAAGATTCCTGGTAAGTTTTTCTAGTCTTATATTTTAAACTACTGAAACTATGTCCTTTTGACTGGGCGCTGTGATTCAAGCCTATAATCACAGCACTTTGGGAGGCCAAGGGTGGGGGGGCGGATCACAAGGTCAGGAGTTCGAGACCAGACTGGCCAATATGGCGTAACCCCGTCTCTACTAAAAATACAAAAATTGCACAGATACACCATGGAATACTATGCAGCCATTAAAAAGGATGAGTTTGTGTCCTTTGTAGGAACATAGATGCAGCTGGAAACCATCATTCTCAGCAAACTATTGCAAGAACAGAAAAACCAAACACCACATGTTCTAACTCATAGGTGGGAACTGAACAATGAGATCACTTGGACTCGGGAAGGGGAACATCACACACCGGGGCCTATCATGGTGGGGGGGGGGGGGGATTGCACTGGGAGTTATACCTGATGTAAATGACGAGTTGATGGGTGCTGACGAGTTGATGGGTGCAGTACACCAACATGGCACAAGTATACATATGTAACAAACCTGCACGTTATGCACATGTACCCTAGAACTTAAAGTATAATAATAAAAATAAAATAAAATAAAAAGTACAAAAATTAGCCTGGCATGGTGGCACACACCTGTAGTCCCAGCTACTCGGGAGGCTGAGGCAGAAAAATCACTTGAACCCGGGAGGCCGAGGTTGCAGTAAGCCGAGATCATGCCACTACACTCTAGCCTGGGTGACAGAGCAAGACTCTGTCAAAAAACAAAACAAAACAAAAACAAAAAGAGAAAGAAACTGTCCTTTCTAACATTTTGTAATAAAACAATTTAAAATTAAAAGTGAGTTTTAGCTTTCAGGAGAATGGGATAGTTTCAAAATTGTCTTCAGAAACTTTAAGATAAAATAGGAGCAAACAGATTGCCAAAAATATATTTTAGTGCTATAAGTAACTGAAATGATGCAAATTCTTCATTTTTAAAAAAATTCTTAAGATCCTTACTGTTAAGAATCAATAAGATCCTTCTTGCACAAAAGTTTTAGTTTTTTGTAAAATTTGCCAAAATGACTGGAGCTCAAACTTTAATCCTTGAATGTCTTTTTGTAAAGTGAAAAACTAAGTATTGTCAAACCTAGACTGGGGATTAGGTCAATTAGTGAGATAAGTTTTGATGTTATTGGGTGTTAATATAGGTAGGGAAAACACTAATGATTTCATTTTTTCCCATAATAACAGAGGATACCTAAAGATAATCAGAATGGGAATTATTTTCAGAATCTTTATTTTTCACTTAGTTCAGATGGCGCTTTCTATGTTTTA
Organism: Piliocolobus tephrosceles; assembly: GCF_002776525.5. Taxonomy (NCBI): domain Eukaryota; kingdom Metazoa; phylum Chordata; class Mammalia; order Primates; family Cercopithecidae; genus Piliocolobus; species Piliocolobus tephrosceles. The sequence goes on from NC_045438.1 coordinate 310,939, forward strand.
TTGCCCAGGAAGTAAAAAAAAAAAAAAAAATTTCTTGCTTTTAACAGATTTTAAAAGACAATTACAAATGTCTATTTAGTGGGTTTCTGTTTGGCCTGCTGATTCCTTTCTGCTTTATTTCCATTTCATATTCAAGAAATTCAAGCCCAGTGGCTTATATAACAAATGTATTATAAAATGATTATGTTTTTATTTCTCCTTTTTTAAAAAACCAGTTCTGAGTATTCTTAAATCATCATACCCTCATTCTCCTGTTACATCATTGCTGGGCAAGATTTTTTTCAGGGTGAACTAAAATATCGTAATAGTTATGTTGGCTAAATTCAAATTTATTTTTTCAAAAGATTTTTAACACTTCATAAATATCAATTCAAGAGCTGAAAATTTGAATACTTTTTTGAAAATCTGTCTTTATTTTAATCTCCTTTCTAAGGAGATTAATTGATTTCTAAGAAGAATTTGAAGGAATTTGACAATAGTAGCTTTTTTAGAGATGTGTGTTGTTTCTACCTGGTTTATTGGGCTTTCATTTGAAATTTCAAAGTGGTTTTTAAAGAATTTGGGGTTTCCACAAACCCCCAGTATAGCTTGCATGTATCTTCCTTTTTGTTTTTATAAAAACACTTGTATTATGAGAAAAATTTGATCTCTTAAAATGTTTACCCTCAAATAATTCAATAAGAACACATTTGGCTCTTTAATAATTCACATTTTCAAAATCTTTCATTAGTTTTAGCCCACATAACACATAGACTTGTCAAAGTATGTTATTTATAGTCGATGCAGAAGAATGCTTCTGGAATCACACAGCTAATTCTCTCAGTCTCTCATTCAGCAGTGTTAGATTTCTTTTCATTTTAGAGTAATTATAGATAGCTATTCGTATTGTTTGTAATAAATTAGTTTCAAAATTCACAGGAAATATGTGCACCTGTGTGTGTGTGCACACATATGCACATACTTGACAGCATTCTTGCAATCACCTGTCACATATGGAGTTTTGCTGTCTAGCATGGTATTCTTCAACACCTGCCAAGATGTTAGAGCTCCATTTTATTCTGTGGGTTTACATTCCTTTGAAAGCTGAGTAAACTAATCTTTTTATTTCTTTCATTTGCAGACAAACTTTTAAAGTTATTGCCTATTTCTCTTTACAAAATAAGCTTATTTTTATTCATGTTTGTTTAAATCCTGCATCTTTCCTAAAATTGCTTGGGGCTCCATGAATTAAATTTAAACAAACTTGAGAAAATCATTTTTATAGCAAGTGGCAGAATGTAATTTATTACACTACACAGAGCCCTTATGGCGATAAAAGATGTGTTTGGGCGTTTTTCCTTTTTAATCTGATCTGGATCTGAGCAATAAAAATTCAACACCCTGGAGGTCATTAAGTGGTATTTATACACTGATGAAGAAATATAATACTAACTACAGAATTTAGGGCAGACAACAATGATTGAAAGACACACACCATCATCATATAGATTGAAAGCTCAAACAGATTCAGCTCATTGGAGAAAAACTCTATTTGCTGACATAGAACTTGCCACTAAAACACATCAGTTCATTATAAGAACAGCCAAATAACAATAACATGTCCAGTCTAGAAAGTAATGCTTTTCTAAAATCAATGGGAAAATTTTACATGACATTTGATTTTTATCCTTAAATAATTCACGTAAATCCTACAAACTGAATTTATTATATGACGTTGTTGTATTATCTGTTACTCTTCTTTAATTGTTTTATACTTACTAGTCTCCTTAACTCTTTGGTTAGGTCCCTGAAGGCAGGAATTCTATTGTACACATCTTTGTATTTTATAAAATATTTCACAGAAGACTTGATAAAGTTAGCAGTCACTAAATTAATTTTTTGACAAGCAAAATAAATTGATAATCAATGACTACCTACAGTTAGTTGTTTTGCTGTTCAAAAGGCAAATTTTGCTTGCGATGCTATGTGTTTGTCGTGTTACTTAGATGAAATCCCTGTGTTGTGAGCTGGATGGAAATATAAGGAATCAGGCAGTTAAGCAAAAACTGCTTTGATGTCACAAGAACCTCAGAGGAATGCAGGTAGTCTCCGTTACCACAAGGAAATCTAGCATTTCCATCTGAAAAGTGTTTGCTTACTTCCTACCAAATGTTCACCACTGGATACTCTTAATAAATCATAATGATCTGTGTTTTATACTTGCTGAAAATATCATAACACACTTTAATTTAGTTTGTTGACTTATAGGGAGGAAATAGAAATACACAATTTACCAACCTCTTGTATTCCACATCATGGAGTAAGTCATTTAGGTATAAAAGGCAAATGTCTTTTAGTTTTACATTTTTGAAAATTTGTGCATCATTTTCTTGTATACGTCTAGTATGTACATATTTACAGCATGGCGCACCTGTTTGCTTTCTTCAGTTGTATATAGTAAACATTCAACACAGGAAAAGTTTAGGTAATTAACAATAATATTTATTTCAAAATTTAAACTTGTAAGTTAAGATTAAATGTTTAGGAATGAAGTTACATTCTTTTATGTTTGTATGATAAGGAATGAAGTTACATTCTTTTATGTTTGTATGATATCACTGCCAGTACACTGCAACATAATACATATTTGGAAATATTTTATGACAATTCACATGCTAATTTGATCCACTTCTTTTCCCTTAAAATATATAGAGGGAAGATCGAACTTAACCTTAAATGAGACTGTCAAGTCACTTTTCATAGGTTTGATTCATGATCTTCAGTCTCATCCCTCTAGCTGCGTCTTCCCCTAGGACCTCATTTCAGTGTTCAGCCTTTATAACCCTGTTTTAATGGTAGTACCATCTTGCTTAGCAGCAATTTAACAGACTGTCGTTGAAAGGCCTATCTGTAGTCAGAAAAGCTTAAACACCATCTTGATAGTATTGTTAATTTACATTATCAAAAGAAATAGCCAATAAGTTGAGATAATATTTCAGTGGAGGAAAATTAGAAGTCATCTTAGAAACAAGTTCTTCAGAAAAAAAAAAATTGTCTTCAAGAAATAGCCTGGAATATATTCTCCCACACCCTACTCACACTTCGTAAAATTAGAGATTCTTAAACCAAATAAGTCATAAGCATTTTGTAGAAATTATTAAAATGTTTTCATTTTTAGTAATAAGCATCCTTTCTGAAATTTCAATATTTCATATATTTGTAGAGTAAAAATTGGGAAAAGAAATAGATCAAGGGAGATATATTTGATAGACTACATATAAATTTTAATTGACAAACTTTGGATTTTTAACAGCGAGGCTAGAAAACATTCTATAGTTTGAAGATTAATTTTGTTATCAGATATTATGATCATTATATACCAGGATAGAAGATTACTCAATCCTGGAATAGTGAAAGAATGTGATATGGATGATAAGACAATTCACTCAATGCTTCTGAGGCTAATGTTTTCCAAAGAAATAGCAACGGTTAATGCCAGAACATTTAGTTTATTTCGTGTGCTATTTGAGGCTCGTGGTATACATAGTGACTGATAATGAACTGTCTATTTCATATATGGGTTCGCTAAGCAACATATACTTTTGCTGTCTCTACAAAGTCTCAAACCAGAAGGATGCCCTTAAGTATTCTGAAAAAGTAGAAAGTGAATGGGTGATCCTCATAGATACTTATGGTCACTACCTTACTGTCAAAAAGAAGAGACCATACAGGTAATATATCCCTTTAAAATATTCAGAAGAGGAACAAATCTCAAGGATTTACTACTTAAAAGTGGGTATAGTTGAAGAAAACTGCCTCATCTACTTATTTTTTAAGTGATTTTTCATGTGCCAGAAGATATGTCTGTTACATTTGCTAATGGATATTTTATTAAAAAGAAAAATGCAAGAGACATAGACAGCTGTTATGTAAAGTCTTCCTGCCAACTTAAAAAGTGATGAAATACTATTATCCTCATTAAAGTAGCATTAGTGATTACTTTTATTAATTTCCATTATAACTTGTAATGCTTTATTCACGAATAGTAAACATTATCAACTCTTACTCTCTAATTCTTAAATTAAGAAATATTTAATTGATAAACTTTCAAGAAAAAGACTGTATTCTTTGCTTAGGATCATTTTTTTTTTTTCTGTTTTAAAGAGCAGTCAAGAAGAGTTCTATTGCAAATAGCTTTATATAACCCCACAAAAATAATATAAAATATTTTCAGTGTTAATGCTCTTTATTTTTGCAGGGTGAGGAATTATTGACTGATATATTTTTTTTTTTTCTGTACTGGGGTGATGTTCTGCTGTCTTCTGGCTTGCATTGCTTCCAGTGATAATTCTGCTATCATTTCTTATTTCTATTTTAAGCAATTTGATGATGTCCTATTTTAGTGTAATTTTTTTTTTTTTTTTTTGCATGTTTCTTTTGCTTGGAATTTGTTGTGCTTCTTGGATGTGAAGGGTAATTGTTTTCCTCAAATTTGTAAAAACTTCCACCTAATTTCTTTCAATATTTTTTCTGTCCACTCACACCCTTCTCTCTTTCAAAGGCTTCAATTACATATATATTAAGGCTACAAGTTATTTCATAGCACACTACTACTCCATTTGTTATATTTATTATATGTTCAGCCTTTTTTCTATCTGGTTATCATTTTAAATATTTTCTGCAGTTATGTTTTCAAGTTTACTAATACTTTATTTTGCATTTGTTAATCTGTTATTTATGCTATTGTGTATTTTTTACTTTTTACATGATTTTTTAATCTTTCAAAGTTTATGTAGTATTTTACTTCTATGTCTGTACATATTTTATGCTTAATCTTTCTTTTAGTTTTTTAAAATATAAAATATAGTTAGACCTTTTATTGTCTTTATTAATTCTATCAACTGCTAATTTCTGGATTGGTTTCGATTCATTGATTTTCCTCTTCACAGTATATTTTATCATATTGTTTCTTTGCATGCCTGCTCATTTTTTATTGGATGCCAGACATTCTACATCTTTTTCTTGTTGTGGTCTGAATATTTTTGTATTACCACAAGTGTTCCTGAACTTTGTTCTTGGATGCAGCTAAATTACTTGGAAATATTTTGATTATTTTTTATTTTGTTTTTAAGTTTTTGTTAGGCAAGGGGAAAACTCTTCTGTGGACTGTTTCCAAATCTTCATGAATTATGAGAATTTTTACTCTGGTTGGTTTGAGCTTCAAGAATTTTCCTCTTTCATACTTTCTAATGGTGCTTTCTCTGACCTCAGGTAGTTTTGTAGTATACATGTGCTTGTCGGTACTCTGTTCTTGTCAAGGGCCTTTCTACAGGTCTCTGCAGTTCTCTTTCAGTGGAGCTTTCTTCCCTCCAGTACTTTCCTCTGTGAATTCTGGTTGTCTAACCTTTCCTCAACTCCTAGATCCATCTCCTCAATTCAGAGAGATGGTAGGACTCCTTGTGGATCTCTTTCTTGTTCCACAACTGGAAACTTTCTTGAGGCAGTCAGCCGGATACTCATAAGGCTCACCTCATTTGTTTCCTATGTCTGGGCAATCACTGTCCTTCATCACTTGAGTCCAGTGTCTTGATAACTACTATTTCCTATACTTTATCTATTGTGGGGATGTTATTCTGTTTGGTTTAAGTGCAAGTCCTATTATTTTATCTTTAATCTATTTGAATCTACTTAACGTTTATTTATTATGATAGTATATATTTAAGTCTTGGTTTTTTATTTAGCCTGATAATTTGCGCCTTTTAAGTGTTTATTTCTATGCTGTCAAATACTGCAGTCCTTTGGCTTGAAATGTGACTGTTCGGACTTGATATATGTTGGCAGTGTAAAATACGGGGCATTTTGTTTTTTAGTTTTCATTTTTTTTAAAGATGAAGTCTTGCTATGTTACCTAGCCTAGCCTCAGACTCCTGGGCTCTAGTGATGCTCCTGCTTCAGCCTTCTAAACAGCTGGAACTTTAGGCACATGCTACTATGCCTGGCCAGAATGGTTCTTAATATCTTACTACAAAAAAGGAATACAACTAACTTATTAATTTTTCTATTAATTACACATTGAAATATTTTGAGCATATTGAGTTTAATGTTAATATGTCATTAAAGTTAGATTTACTTGTTTTTCACTTTTGAAAATGTGGCTATTAGAACATTTGAAAATACATATGTATGTTGCATTATATTTCTATTGAGCAGCCCTGTATTAGACTCTCCAACTTGGATAGGTTCTAGTTCTTCTAGAACCTATCTTCTATCTCCTCATCCTGAAGACCTGTCAAAATTTATGCTAGTTTATTTATATCTCAAATGTCATCAGCACAAAAGTATTACTACCTTTGTTGCTCTGGTACTACGGTTTCATGACTTTTCTTACATTTTGGCCTGCTATTTTCTTACTTTATCCGTTCTTTGATGCTTTTAAGAAGGCTTATACATATTATACCCAGAACTTTCAGTTGATTGGTTTCTTAGGGAAGGTTTTTCTGAATAAACAAGCCTGAGGTTATCAGAAATGGAAATGTGGCAAAAGAGAGAAAGACAGGACAGGCATTAGTTTGCTGGGCAGGGGTTGGGCAATGAGGTGGTGCAGGCTGTATCAGAGTTTCATAGGCTGGGTGGTTTAGAAGAATAGAAATTTGTTGTCTCACAGTTCAGGAGGCCAGACCTGATATCAAGGTGCCAGCATGGCCATGCTACCTCTGAAGCATGCTCCTTTCTTCTAGGAACGGCTCTGTTCTGGCCTCTTTCCTAGCCTCTAAATGCCTGGCTTTTAGAAGGTTGTCTTCTTGCTGTGTTTCTTCACTTGGGTTTCTCTCTTTGTGACTGCTTTTGTGCCCAGGTTTTTCTCTTTCTCCAGGGACAACAGTCACACTTAATTAATGAACCATGCTGCTGACCTCATTTTAACTTGATATACCTCTGTAAAATCCTTATCTCCAAATAAAGTCACATTCGAAGATATTAAGAATTAGGACTTCAACATACCCTTTTAGGGAGAACACAATTCAAACCATAATACTCATGAATCCATTTCCTCCTCTTCATAGGAATTCTGAAGATGTGACTTCCCCCTTTAAATTAGGTCAGGCCGTCTGCCTGGTTCTGTATAAATGAATGTGGATGAAAGTGATGTGTACCACTATAAAACCTGGTTAGAAGGCCTCCTACATAATACTCCTCACTTTTGCTCTTTGCCTTATTGGGTGACTAAATGCACAGGATCTAGCAGAGGACACTGAGGAGTCACTGGAAGACTGCAGCAACACAAGACAGAGAAGCCAGGACCCCAAAGCATCAAGTGAAAGACTGGTTGGCAAAAATCCACCTGAACTGTGATGTGAGTGAAAAACATTCGCCTGTTGAATTAAGTAATAATCAATGCTATGCTCTGTTTTTACTCATAGCAGCTTCTGTTATGCCTTTTATTAATAAGTCTGGCTTGTTTCCTTTTGATCTCAGGGCTAAAATATCCCATTTGAAAAACCACCCATTTTTTTCCAGTCTTCTGCATAGCAAGTTTTTACAATAAATAAAGCTCTAGAGTAAAATTTTTTTTCCTGCTCAATTTTCCTAACAGTTAATATTGTAAAAATTGCTTCATAATAAATATAGTTTCATTTACTTGATATATAGCATAAAGGCATTGTTGCGGTGTGATACTCTTGATGCTTATTCACCAATGGGTAAGATCATGAATAAATTAGACTTAGTTTTAAAAATAAGTTTGAAAGATATTGTATTTAATCAAATATATTATAAGTACTATGCCTTGAAAATATGACAATTATAATTTTTTAATTTTGATAAAATAAGTAATACACACACACACCCTATATATTTCTGAGTTTTGTCCCAATATAAAATATATTAACTTCAAGATTTGCATTTGTAAACTACAATGAGTTAATTCTAGATCACAGAATAAATACATTGGTTAAGTCTGTTGCCAAATAATGAAAAGTGAATGAAAAATAAGGTCAAAAGAAATAATAACAATAAACAGAATCTGGATTTAATAATAGTTTATAAGATACTTGGGAATCTGGTAAAATATTTTTAAGTAGGTCACATTTTTCTTCATGTCATACGACACAAAAACCAGTTGCCATTGTTTAAAGATGTGATTTTACTTTTAAAAATAGTTTTGCTTCATATTTTCTTTTCTTTTCTTCTTCTTTTTTTTTTTTTTTTTTTTTGAGATGGAGTTTAACTTTTGTTGTCCAGGCTGGAGTGCAGTGGTGCAATCTCAGCTCACTGCAACCTCCACCTTCTGGATTCAAGTGATTCTCCTGCCTCAGTCTCTCAAGCAGTTGGGATTACAGGCATACACCACCACGCCAGGCTAATTTTATATTGTTAATAGAGATGAGCTTTCACTATGTTGGACAGGATTGTCTCAAACTCCTGACCTCAGGTGATCCACCCATCTCAGCCTCCCAAAATCCTGGGATTACAGGCGTGAGCCACTGTGCCCAGCCTGCTTTGTATTTTCTATCTTCTTATTACTCAGAATGAATGGATTCTTCTGGGTGTGGTAATGAATTCTTCTTCCAATAGCTAAAGCCATCTCACTCCTTCTGTATATAAAATATTATCTGTTGTGGATGGCATATATTTTTATTCCAAGATATAAAGTTCCATTACATAGTAATAGAAAAATTTCAACATGGGTATCTTAAGAATTATATATGGCATCACGGTTCCAAGATGGCCGAATAGGAACAGTTCCAGTCTACAGCTCTCAGTGTGAGCAACACAGAAGACGGGTGATTTCTGCATTTCCAACTGAGGTATTGGGTTCATCTCACTGGGGCTTGTCAGACAGTGGGTGCAGCCCACAGGGTGTGAGCTGAAGCAAGGCAAGGAATTGTCTCACCTGGGAAGCTCCAGGGGTCAGGGAATTCCCTTTCCTAGCCAAGGAAAGCCCTGACAGATGGCACCTGAAAATCAGGTCACTCCCATGCTAATACTGTGCTTTTCCAACTGTCTTAGCAAACGGTACACCAGGAGATTATATGATGTGCCTGACTTGGAGAGTCCCGTGCCCACAGAGCCTTGCTTACTGCTAGCACAGCAGTCTGAGATCGAACTGCAAGGTGGCAGCAAGGCTGGGGGAGGTGCACCCATCATTGCTGAGGCTTGAGTAGGTAAACAAAGTGGCCAGGAAGTTCGAACTGGGTGGAGCCCACAGCAGCTCAAAGAGGCCTGCCTGCTTCTGTAGACTCCACCTCTGGGGGGCAGGGCACAGCTAAACAAAGGGCAGCAGAAACTTCTGTAGACTTAAATGTCCCTGTCTGACAGCTTTGAAGAGCATAGTGGTTCTCCCAGCACGGAGTTTGAGATCTGAGAACAGACAGACTGCCTCCTCAAGTGGGCCCCCAACCCCTGATTAGCTTAACTGGGAGACACCTCCCAGTAGGGGCCGACTGATACCTCATACAGCTGGGTGCCCCTCTGAGTCGAAGCTTCCAGAGGAAGGATCAGGCAGCAGCATTTGCCATTCTGCAATATTTGCTGCTGTGCAGCCTCCACTGGTGATAACCAGCAAACAGCATCTGGAGTGGACCTCCAGCAAACTCCAACAGACCTACAGCTGAGGGTCCTTACTGTAAGAAGGAAAACTAACAAACAGAAAGGACATCCACACCAAAACCCCATCTGTACATCACCATCATCAAAGACCAAAGGTAGATAAAACCACAAAGATGGGGAGAAACCAGAACAGAAAAGCTGAAAAATTTTAAAACAGAGTGCCTCTTCTTTCTAAAGTAACACAGCTCCTTGCCAGCAACAGAACAAAGCTGGATGGAGAATGACTTTGATGAGTTGAGAGAAAAAGGCTTCAGACGATTGGTAATAACAAACTTCTCCGAGCTAAAGGAGGATATTCGAACCCTTCACAAAGAAACTAAAAACCTCGAAAAAAGATTAGACAAATGGCTAACTAGAATAAACAGTGTAGAGAAGACCTTAAATGACCTGATGGAGCTGAAAACCATGGCATGAGAACTACGTGACGCATGCACAAGCTTCAGTAGCTGATTCGATCAAGTGGAAGAAAGGGTATCAGTGATTGAAGATCAAATGAATGAAATGAAGCAAGAAGAGAAGTTTAGGGAAAAAAGAGTAAAAAGAAACGAACAAAACCTCCAAGAAATATGGGACTATGTGATAAGACCAAATCTACGTCTGATTGGTGTACCAGAAAGTGACGGGCAGAATGGAACCAAGCTGGAAAACCCTCTGCAGGATATTATCCAGGAGAACTTCCCCAACCTAGCAGGCAGGCCAACATTCAAATTCAGGAAATACAGAGAATGCTACAAAGATACTCCTCGAGAAGGGCAACTCCAAGACACATAATTGCCAGATTCACCAAAGTTGAAATTAAGGAAAAAATGTTAAGGGCAGCCAGAGAGAAAGGTCGGGTTACCCACAAAGGGAAGCCCATCAGACTAACAGCAGATCTCTCGGCAGAAACTCTACAAGCCAGAAGAGAGTGGGGGCCAATATTTAACATTCTTAACGAAAAGAATTTTCAACCCAAAATTTCATATCCAGCCAAACTAAGCTTCATAAGTGAAGGAGAAATAAAATCCTTTACCAAAAAGCAAATGCGGAGAGATTTTTGTCACCAGCAGGCCTGCCTTACAAGAGCTCCTGAAGGAAGCACTAAACATGGAAAGGAACAACCAGCACCAACCACTGCAAAAACACGCCAAATTGTAAAGACCATCGATGCTAGGAAGAAACTGCATCAACTAACAAGCAAAATAACCTGCTAACATCATAATGACAGGATCAGATTCACACATAACAATATTAACCTTAAGTGTAATGGGCTAAATGCTCCAATTAAAAGACACAGACTGGCAAACTGGATAAAGAGTCAAGACCCATCAGTGTACTGTACACACTATAGGCTCAAAATAAAGGGATGGAGGAAGATCTACCAAGCAAATGGAAAACAAAGAAAAGCAGGGGTTGTACACACTATAGGCTCAAAATAAAGGGATGGAGGAAGATCTACCAAGCAAATGGAAAACAAAGAAAAGCAGGGGTTGCAGTCCTAGTCTCTGATAAAACAGACTTTAAATCAACAAAGATCAGAAAAGACAAAGAAGGCCATTATATAATGGTAAAGGGATCAACTCAAAAAGAAGAACTAATTATCCTAAATATATATGCACCCAATACAGGAGCACCCAGATTCATAAAGCAAGTCCTTAGAGACTTACAAAGACACTTAGATTCCCACACAATAATAATGGGAGACTTCCACACCACACTGTCAACATTAGACAGATCAACGAGACAGAAAGTTAACAAGGATATCCAAGAACTGAACTTAGTTCTGCACCAACCGGACTCAACTACATGGAAACTGAACAACCTGCTCCTGAGTGACTACTGGGTACATCATGAAATGAAGGCAGAAATAAAAAATGTCCTTTGAAATGAATGAGAACGAAGACACGACATACCAGAATCTCTGGGACACATTTAAAGCAATATGCAGAGGGAAATTTATAGCACTAAATGCCCACAAGAGAAAGCAGGAAAGATCTAAAATTGACACCATAACATCACAATGAAAAGAACTAGAGAAGCAAGAGCAAACACATTCAAAAGCTAGCAGAAGGCAAGAAATAACTAAGATCAGAGCAGAACTGAAGGAGATAGAGACACAAAAATCCCTTCAAAATATCAGTGAATCCAGGAGCTGGTTTTTTGAAAAGATCAACAAAATGGATAGACTGCTAGCAAGACTACTAAAGAAGAAAAGAGAGAAGAATATTCAAATAGACACAATAAAAAGTGATAAAGGAAGAATATTCAAAAGAAGAATCTTCAAATAGACACAATAAAAAGGGATATCACCACCGACCCCCCAGAAATGCAAACTACCATCAGAGAACTCTATAAACACCTCTACGCAAATAAACTAGAAAACCTAGAAGAAATGGACACATACACTCATCATTTTCAAAGACCTAGTAGTCATACACACACACACACACACACACACACATATATACATATATAATTAAATTTTCATTAAATTATAAAATCTTAAGTTTGCATATAAAATATTAAAACTGAATCAAGGCAAATCAAGATCAGCAATAGAAATCCTGTTGAATTCTCATAAAAGAAACCATAGGTTTAAAAATACGATTTTAAAAAGATCATTTTACACAGTTGGTGAAGTCAAGGCAAAACTAATTTATGACTCATGGCAAATCTCTGCCATGAGTCATAATCTCTGAATCTTCAAAATCTCTGAAGAACTCCAAACTGTATATGCATACCTAAACTGTGAGCCAAAAGCATTTAAAACTTTTCTGACATTGGCAAGGGAGGAGGGCAGTAGATTCCAGAAATTTAAACACTCATAAGACATTATTATTTTCATCATTAAGTTTCTCTCATTATTTTTCTGTACTCCTATGTTTCCTAAGTGGATACATACTAATACATTAAATATTTCACTTCATTTGGATTAAGAGCTGCATGCTTATTGAAAAGTCTTTATCAATGACTGAAATTTATATTTCCAAGTTATTATTCCAGTAAGGATATTGGAGTTTTCCACTAATATTTTAAATATTTTAAATATGAAGACTTTAAAAAATTTATGTTGCTATCAGGGAATTACTCTATCAATAGCAAAGTGTAATAACATATCATTTGGTTGTATATAATAGTGAAGAATTAGAAAGAGATTGACAGTGTTCACCAAATCATTCCACATTACAAACTTTATTTGAAATGGAGACCCACATTAGTCAATATTAGTATGGTTACTGCACCACTATTAGTGTAACACAATGGAATGTCACATCCTAAACCACGAAGGTGCTATTGTTGAATACAAATGTCCTTTGATATGGAGGTAACAGTTTATAAGCGTGGTAGCATTAGTTATCAGCAAACTGTTTTGCTAGAAGTAAAAATTATTATAACTACAAAGTTTATATCCATTTAAAGAAAAAGTTACGACTGCATTTATTGAAAAGACATCTCTTTCAAATTAATGGTATCATTCAACACAATCTTTAACCAAAAATCTTGGAATAACCCTCCTTAGATAAGAGCTATGAAATGGAATATTTTGAGGCATGAATAGAAGGGATAAATAAATACATATGATTTTTTTTAAAGCTTTCTTCATATAGAAAGTACACAGTGCTCTTCATGGTATTCAATTAATTCATATGTTAGCACAGTTAATAGAAAGAGCTTTGCAGTTAAGCCTGTGTTCAAATTCCTGTTTTGTCATTGAGATGTGGTGCAAAGCAGGTTTTCTTGCTTTTAGGACCATGGTTGGCAATTATAAGACACTTCATAAAAAGTAAGAATTATCAATAAAAATTCAAACGACTAATTGTTAGACATTCAACTTACTTTTACATTGCAATTTAAAAAAGAAATTAAAGAGTTAACAATTGAAGTACCTTTTTTTTCTCCCAAACTTTTTCTGTACTAATAACATAAAGCTATGATGGCCTAAAAACAATATTTAGTGACACGTGGAATGTTCCATTCACAATATTCAACACAGGTAAAATGTTTGTTAGAATCACACATGTGTATGTTAAGGTAAGAAAGGGAAATGCCACAGTTAAGATGCTTAACTCTAGACTAAAGGCTATTGAGACTGTAAAGTATAAAAAAAGTTTCAAAATAGGGATTGGCCATTTGGCAAAATGAATTCAAAGTCTAATTTTTTAATAAACTAGCTTTGTGAACCTGAACTACTTGGAGTGTCTGTGCTTCACTTCTCTATTTCTCTAATAAGAGGAGTAGATTAGATCAAGAGGACTGAATCTATTTTTTTGGCAGAAAAAAAGTTATTTTTTGTTTTTCTGGAGTTTGAGTTGGTGACAATCATGTTGCATACTGAACAGTAAGAAGACAGAGAAATCCACAGATAATAAAATTCCAAGTCTCTCAAAATGGAGCTGATATCTGATTTTGTCAACTGCATCCTTTTCACCTTGGAAATGAATGTGGGTTAGCAGAGAAATTCTATGTTAGGATAACAAGCAAAATAGTGGATCAATTTCTACTGTAAGCTCAATGGCTGAGGACCATTAGACACAATGAAGACCAACATTAAAATAAGGCTTATAAGTTTCATGATCACCAAAATAATTACCATCAGAATTTATTTTAATATTTAAAATGCTTTTATTGAATGTTATAATTGTATATAAAAATAAAACATAGCACCTTTATGGACAGTATATCTAAAGTATTTTTTAGAAAATTAGATTATACAAGACTATACTTTCAGGGATCATTTCTATAGTTTATTACTAGAGAAGTTTCTCTGAACGTGTAGAGCACCGTATAGACCAATGGAACAGAACAGAGTCCTCAGAAATAATACCACACATCTACAGCCATCTGATCTTTGACAAACCTGAGAGAAACAAGAAATGGGGAAAGGATTCCCTATTTAATAAATGATGCTGGGAAAATTGGCTAGCCATAAGTAGAAAGCTGAAACTGGATCCTTTCCTTACTCCTTATACGAAGATTAATTCAAGATGGATTAGAGACTTAAATGTTAGACCTAATACCATCAAAACCCTAGAAGAAAATCTAGGTAGTACCATTCAGGACATAGGCATGGGCAAGGACTTCATGTCTAAAACACCAAAAGCAACGGCAGCAAAAGCCAAAATTGACAAATGGGATCTCATTAAACTAAAGAGCTTCTGCACAGCAAAAGAAACTACCATCAGAGTGAACAGGCAACCTACAGAATGGGAGAAAATTTTTGCAATCTACTCATCTGACAAAGGGCTAATATCCAGAATCTACAAAGAACTCAAACAAATATACAAGAAAAAAACAAACAACCCCATCCAAAAGTGGGGAAAGGATATGAACAGACATTTTTCAAAAGAAGACATTCATACAGCCAACAGACACATGAAAAAATGCTCATCATCACTCGCCATCAGACAAATGCAAATCAAAACCACAATGAGCTACCATCTCACACCAGTTAGAACGGCAATCATTAAAAAATCAGGAAACAACAGGTGTTGGAGAGGATGTGGAGAAATAGGAACACTTTTACACTGTTGGTGGGATTGTAAACTAGTTCAACCATTATGGAAAACAGTATGGCGATCCCTCAAGGATCTAGAACTAGATGTACCATATGACCCAGCCATCCCACTACTGGGTATATACCCAAAGGATTATAAATTATTCTACTACAAAGACACATCCACACGTATGTTTATTGCGGCACTATTCACAATAGCAAAGACTTGGAATCAACCCAAATGTCCATCAGTGACAGACTGGATTAAGAAAATGTGGCACATATACACCATGGAATACTATGCAGCCATAAAAAAGGATGAGTTTGCGTCCTTTGTAGGGACATGGATGCAGCTGGAAACCATCATTCTTAGCAAACTATCACAAGAACAGAAAACCAAACACCACATGTTCTCACTCATAGGTGGGAACTGAACAATGAGCTCACTTGGACTCAGGAAGGGGAACATCACACAGTGGGGCCTATCATGGGGAGGGAGGAGGGGGGAGAGATTGCATTGGGGAGTTATACATGATATAAATGATGAATTGATGGGTGCTGATGAGTTGATGGGTGCAGCACACCAACATGGAACAAGTATACATATGTAACAAACCTGCACGTTATGCACGTGTACCCTAGAACTTAAAGTATAATAAAAATAAAAATAAAAAAATAAAATAAAAAAAGAAAATTAGATTATACAATTAAAAACAGATGAACATGTACTATAATTTTCTTAATTGTCTTTTAATATCAAATTTTACTTAGTATTTTATTAGTATAAAATAGTATTTAGTGAAATATAATTTTGAGTAAAACTGAATTTATTAAATTAATTAGTAGTTAACAGACTTTGTAACATACATTTAGGGAATCTTTAATACTCTTTATTGATGGTCAATATGAATCTCACTGCACATAAAATATTCTCCTCTTTTATTTTGCTTATACTTTATTATTTTCTTCCAAATTTATAAAAAATTTGAGTGCTAGGTACCATTATATCCATTTTATCTTATTAGTATTATTAATAAAATTACAGATGGGAAGGGTCTCACTATGTTGACCAGGATGGTCTTGAACTCCTGAACTGAAGTGATCCTCTTGTCTCAACCTCCCAGCACGTAGCTGGGGCTACAGGCACACCATCCCTGCACGTGACTTCAATCCATTTTATAGTGAGGAAACCAGGGCTCAGAAAAAGTAATTATTCAAGATAAATTACTTAGTAAGAGGCAGAGGTGGGATTCTTATACAAGTCTCTATGACTCCAAAATCTGTGCTTAATTATCATGGGACTTCACCCCTTACTTATGGAATTATTCTACAAATATTTATCGAGTACCTATAATGTTTGGAATAACTTTCTAGGCAGTGGGTCTACAGGAGTGAACAAAATACACCAAAACACATTGCCCTCCTGGAGTTTGCAAGTGGGGTGTGAAAGAAATGAAACTAAATAAATAAAATATACAGTATTTTAGATTTTGATGGGTGCCAAACAGAAACAAGAAAAAGGGGATAGATGGTGTGAAGAGGAAGGATTACAATTATATAGAGTATATTCAGGGAAGACCACTCTGAGAAGATAATGCACTTTTTAAACCTGAAAAAACTGAAGCTGAAGGAAACATGCCATGAGATAGGGGGTAATGATTCAAGGAGGACAAAACATGTGCGAGGCTGTGAGGTGAGGGAATGCCTGGCAAATTCAAAGCACATTAAGAAGGACAGTATAACTAGAACAGAGTAAATAAGTGGGACTGTAGAAGATGAGGTGAGAAAGGCAGAGGTAGCCAGATTGCATAGGACCTGTAGCCATTGTGCTTAAATTACCTTTTTGTCTGAGTGAGATGAGGGGCCACAGGAGAATCTTGGGAATAGTGTCATGATCTGACCTAAATTTTATCAATATTGAGACGGGGTTAAAGGGGAGAAAGAATTGAGGCAGAAACTACTGAGGAGGTTATTGGCAATAATTAAGAGGCCTTGGGATACTAAGTATGGAGGAAGTAGTGGGAAGTCATTGGATTTTGGATGTATTTTGAAGGAAGAGTTAATGGGATTCTCTGTAGATTCAATGTGAGTTAAGAGAAAAAATGTTGTAAAGGATGGCAAGATATTTTGTAAACAACTGAAAGGATGGAATTGCCCTTATTTGAGATGGGTAAGAGGAGGTTTGGAGAGAGGTTAAAGATGAGGAATGTAGCTTTGGATATAAAAAACCGACATGCCTTTTTATACATCCAAGTGGAGATATGATGTGTAATTGGGCCTGGGGTTTAGAGGAGAGGTTCAGAATACAATGGGAGACATCAGTGCATAGAAAAGACTGAATGAAAGTAAATGAGTGAGGATATAAAGAGACAAAAGAATTAAACTATCAGTTATTTCAACATTCAGAATTTGTTGGGAAGATAAAGAGGAAACATCAAGGGAAAATAACGTGTGGCTGTAAAGGGAGATCAACCAGGATTGTGGTAAGCTGAAGTCAAAGAATATGTCCACAGGTGGAAGGCGTGATCAACTGGGGGTCAAGTAATATAAGAACTGAAAACTGGCCATTGGGTTTACCAGTATGAAGGTCATTGGCAACCTCAAAAAGAACGGTGTCAGTGATGTGGTAGAAGAAAAGCTACAGAGAGTGGCTTCAAGAGAGAATTTGAAGAGACAATATTTTGAGGAGTTTTACTTCTAAAGAAAATAAGGTATATGGAGTGTTTTGAGGTAGTAAGAGGAATATTTTTATATGGAAAAAAAACCAACATTTGTATGTATTGATGAAAAACCCAAAAGAGATAGAAGAATTGACAATGTAGGACAGAAAAATGAGAATTGTTGAATCAATATTCTTGTACTGGAGAGAATAGATGAGATTAGAATGCAAGTGGAGAGGTAGGCCTTTGCTGGAACAAAGGATAAACAGTTCATGCATTTTAAACAGAGGGAAGACAGACTAGGTGGGACAAGATCCAAGTATATGGGAAATGTGGTGGTTTGTGGATGTTTTGTTCTGATGTTCTCAATCATTGGCTAAAAGTGAATATTTTTTATATGATGCTACACTGAATTACAGTTGTGTACCACATAATTGATAGTGACAGGAAACAGACAAATTCCTAGGCACACAGGGAAGGGTCTCCTGTGAAACCTGGCCTTCAAGCCAAGGACAGCCTAAAGCCTGAAAACCAAATTGCCAGGCCCGGATAGAGTCCACCACCAGAGTGAGAACTTCTATCCCGTCCTACCCACTCTTTCTCAGCTGGTTCCTTCTGAATGATGCCTTTTAACCAGCGAATGGTGCTTTTTCCAAGACCAGTCATGGACCAATTAGCACTCACTCCTCCATTCGGTCCCCATAAAAACCCAGGACTCTGACTCACAGATGGCTACCCGCTGTAGCGTCCCCTCTCCATGCTGAGAGCTTACTTTCCGTTGCTCAATACAATTCTACTCTGCCTTTCTTACTCTCCAGTGTTCGTGTGCTTTATTCCTCTTGGTTGCAGGACAAGAACCCAGAACTTGCCAAACTGGGAGTGAAAGAACTGTAGCACTCCTGCTTGCCGAGCTGTGGGTGGCAGGAGTAAATGAGCTCTAACACTCCCTCCCACTTGCCGAACTAAGAGAAAAAAGCCACAACATAAGAACATTTTGGTCAATGATGGACGGGTATAGGATGGTGGTCCCATAAGACAATAATGGAGCTGAAAAGTTTCTATTGCCTAGGATGCTGTAGTGTAAAGAATTCCATTCCTCACGTGTTTGTGGTGATGCTGGTGTAGAGAAAGCTACTATGCTGCCAGTCATATAGCACAATTATGTGTAGTACATAATACTTGATACTAATAACTATGTTACTGGTTTATGTTACTGGTTTATGTTTACTATGCTACACATATTATTGTTATTTTAGAGTTTTTTTTACATATATATGAGGAAAGAACTGTAATTCAATGTAGCATCATATAAAAATATTCACTTTTAGCCAATGATTGAGAACATCAGAAGAAAACATCCACAAACCACCACATTTCCCATATACTTGGATCTTGTCCCACCTAGTCTGTCTTCCCTCTGTTTAAAATGCATGAACTGTTTATCCTTTGTTCCCAGCAAAGGCCTACCTCTCCACTTGCATTCTAATCTCATCTATTCTCTCCAGTACAAGAATATATGAGCAATGCATTGCACTATAACATGCCTAGGCAATAGGTATTTTTCAGCTCTATTATAATCCTGTGGGACCACCATCCTATTTATATATGGAATAACAACTCCATGCCTGTTATTGCCCCTGAAGATTTTCCAATGGGACAAGACGTGGAGGTGGAAGACAATAATATGGATGCTGCTGACCCTATGGAGACCTAGGCTAATGTGTATGTATGTGTCTTAGTTTTTAACAAAAAAGTTTTAAAAGTTATACATATATACATGCACACACACATATATGTGTGTGTGTGTGTGTGCGCGCATATATATATATATATATATATACAAAAGCATTTTCTTGCCGGGTGTGGTGGCTCAAGCCTGTAATCCCAGCACTTTGGGAGGCCTAGACGGGTGGATCACGAGGTCAGGAGATCGAGACCATCCTGGCTAACACGGTGAAACCCCGTCTCTACTAAAAAATACAAAAAACTAGCTGGGCGAGGTGGCGGGCACCTGTAGTCCCAGCTACTCGGGAGGCTGAGACAGGAAATGGCGTGAACCTGGGAGGTGGACGTGAGCTGAGATCCAGTGAGCTGTGAGCTGAGATCCAGCCACTGCACTCCAGCCTGGGCAACAGAGCGAGACTCTGTCTCAAAAGAAAAAAAAAAAGTGTTTTCTTTTGTTATATATAACAGGAAAAAGCTTACAGAATAAGTATATAAAGAAAATACTTTTACCAGCACTTTGGGAGGCCGAGGCAGGCAGATCACGAGTCAGGAGATCGAGACCATCCTGGCTAACGTGGTGAAACCCTGTCTCCACTAAAAATACAAAAAATTAGCCAGGCGTGGTGGCGGGCGCCTGTAGTCCCAGCTACTCGGGAGGCTGAGACAGGAGACTGGTGTGAACCCGGGAGGCAGAGGTTGCTGTGAGCCAAGATTGCGCCACTGCACTCCAGCCTGGGTGACTGGGCAAGACTCAGTCTCAAAACAAAAACAAAAACAAAAACAAAAACAAACTTTTGTCCAGCTATACAATATGTTTGTTTTAACCTAAGTCTTATTACAAGAGGCAAAAAGCTAACAAAAATTTTTAAAGTAAAAAAGTTACAGTAAGCTAAATTTGTTATTGAAGAAAGAAAATTTAAAAAATAAATCTAGTGTAGCCTGAGTGTACAGTGTTTACACAGTCTATAGTAGTATACAGCAGCATCCTAAGCCTTTAAATTCATTCACCACTCACTCACTGACTCACCCAAAGCAACTTCCAGTCCTGTAAGCTCCGTTCATGACAAGCAGCCTATACAGGTGTACCATGTTTTATTTTTTATACCGTACTTTTACTTTATCTTTTCTATGTAGATATGTTTAGAGACACAACTCCTTGCTATTGTATTATAATTGCCTACAGTATTCAGTACAGTAACATGCTATACAGGTTTGTAGCCTAGAAGCCATAGGCTATACCGTGTAGCCTAGGTGTGTAGTAGGGTCTACCCTCTAGCTTTGTGTCAGTATACTGCATTTTGCACGATGATGAAATCAAATCACCTAATGATGCCTTTCTCAGAACACACCTTCATTGTGAAGTGTCACACAACTGTACATGATATCCAAATTAGGTAGGCAAACCTTAGGTATCTGAAATTAGAAACTTGCTCAATTTAACATTTTAAATTAGGAATTCAAATATGCATAAACTGTGAACACAAGCTTTTGGTAACTGTGGCCAAATCACATCATGCCTGTTAAATGATTGCATTTTTGTTATTACAATTAAAGTTTATGTTTATTCATGGAAAGAGCTACTGTTCTACTCTAGATCTTTTTTCTTCAGAAATAAAGAGATGGTAATCATCATTATCAACCTTATCTTTGAAAAACAGACAGCAATAAATATTATGCATTTTTTATGTGAGGTTAAAAGTACCATAGGATGAATGAGTACTTTCTATTTTGTGATGAAGTGACTTTTTTCAGTGACATGGGTCAGTAGGAGAAAGAATACAATGTATATTAAATGTGCATTAAAATCCTGGATTTCAACCATCTGATAACATTTCTTGTCAAACTATTCTAATAGCTCCTATTGCTTTCAGAAATGTTTAAATAAAATCTTAATAAAAATAAAGAAAATGAGCTTTTTCCTTTCTCTATGCTTCATGCCAGAAAACAAAGGTTTATATTTTACCTTCCTGTTAGCAGGTACCTAAAGAATTTAGGATGTGGGTTTTATCCAAAAGAAGTACGCCCAAAAGTTGCTTAAAAAAAGGAAATATAAAAAGACTGTTCATTTACGCTGCATTTAGAATGTTCTGTGGCTTAAAAGGATGTTTAGAGTGGGATTTAGTGTAATAGGTTTGGCACCAAAATCAGTGCAGTTCATGCAAGTGATGACTTGATGCAGACCCAGCTGACTAACATGTGTCATGTGTTTGCTTTGGCAGAGAATTTGGAAACATAATTTAGAGAGAGGAATTATATTATTCAACAGATTTCATTTTTGTTGTTTTGTGGTATTAAAAAAAATTCGAATCAGACTCATAAAGGTAGAATTCACAGATATCTTCCCACTGTTTGGAACCATGTTAGAAACTTTCCTTAATAAAACAAGAGAGAAGAGGATAATTTCCCTTATTTCATGTGTCTCTTAATTACTGATTTCTCATAAATAGATTTGTGACTAGTCACTTCTCAATTGATACCATGTTTGTAAATTTACTTCGTCTAAAAGCAGTATTATAAAATGCCCTTTTTCAACATTTCTAATATAATCATGGCATATAGAATCTTCTATTTAAACTTCGATGGCCAACGACATGACTGCCACTGTGGCAATGATTACATACGCTATTCCAAGACTTTGTTACTCATATGTTAATTCATAGATTTGATTTTTTCTTCATATATGACATTAAAGCTTTTGCATATAAATCAATGATTTGAATATTGCTACAAGGTTTCAAAGGACTTTCTTGGCATATGAAAGTATTTGAATTATCACTGTTGACAGAAACTCAGACACATTAATGACAGGATGGACCCAAGGCTGGAAATAGATCTGATTCCATTTTCTGGGATTGAAAGTTACTTTATATGCTCTTCTGACCATTATGAATGAGACAGTTAGGTTGAATATACTAAATTGGCTGCAGGAACCAGACACACTATTTTCTACTACAGATTAGCTTGTCTTTCTGTGCCATGTTAGTAAGCTATGAAATTCAGGAGGTAATGGGATATTTTCCTCAATGAAAACTAAAATGTTTTTGAAGCTGGAGGGGGTTTAATACAACATATATAAATGTATTATGCTATTACACAGGAGAGTGCTGCAGACTGATGAAATACCCAACTGATATTTGAAAGTAAGTGTAACAATTATTTGAAGAGAACTCTTTTTTGATGATTTTGATGATTTTGGACAAGTTAACTACTGTAAGTCTCAGTTACATGGGTATAAAAATAAGAATACTGATACCTAACTAATTTCCAAAGATAAATAAGAATAACATTAATTACATGCTATGTATTTTGCTTGGTACGTGGGCTCCTTCTTTTCCCCTCACTAGACTGCAATCTTGATTGTAGGATTTTGAGATTTATTTTAAATAATTGATCCATATTGTGTCTTTAATTATAAATGTTCAATGGATTGAACTCTCCACCGTACTTATTATTAGTGGAACATATATTGATTTTATTTTCTAGTGAGTGCTAGGAAGAGCTATAACGTGAATCTCATCACTTTTCTTTCTCTTTGCTATTTGACTTTTAGAATATTGTTGGGTGTTGACAATCCTTAAGATAGAGGAAAGAATTAATAGCTAGTGACTGCCTAGACATGAAGGGTGTTGAGTGTGAGATGAAGATGGTGATGCAATCACCCCTACGTAAGACATTGGTCAGGGTTCAATGGAAAAGTTAAGTGCAGTTGTCAGCATATTCTCATAGGTGCTGAGAGAATATTCAGGAGAAAAGAAACCACAACCGCCAGACACTGGGAGAGGTATTAGGTTGATATAAAAGTAATTGCAGTTTTGGTCATGAAAAGTATGGCCAAATGACATTTCTTTCAATGGTCAAAACTGCAATTACATTTGCACCAACCTAATACATTATATCTAATCCATATAACCTTCTGAGATTGGATATATTTATTTATCTTTTATTCATAAGAAAACAGACTGCCCAAGAAAGAGTTAAGCCCAATACCATACAGCTGGCAACTGAAGAAGGTGGAATTCACATGAGGATGATCTGCCTTTGAAAGGCATACTTTTTTTTTTTCTCTAGAGCTTTCTCATAGTAGTGGAAAAGGAGAGCTAACTTTGTTTTAAAGTCATAAATACATATTACATATTCTTAAGAGACATTCATTAAATTTTTAGAATAACACAACTGTAAAGACATTATTTTTTCCGTTTAGTATGGAAAGAAACTTGGACACAGAGATTCAGTAACTTTCTTACGGCCACACAGCTACTACTTTAGTAAGCAGTGATTCAAACCCAGTTCTGTCCACTTCCAAACTGGTGCTTTTGCTAATACAACATGCTGCCTGGAGGTACAGGATCAGCAAGCATGAAAGGTAGGCGTTTAGGGATAAAGATCTGCGGAATGTGTTTGAAATGTACACAGAGGAAGGGAGTGGAGAATCAGGACAAGAATCCAAGATGGAGCTTTTGCCACGTGGGAGGCAAAAGGCACAGACTTGACTTACGTTTCATCTTCTCTCACTTCTCTAGACACCTACCGCCTTGCAGAACTACTTTCTCTTCCCTAAAATTTCCATGCTATTCCAAATGTCTGTGCCTTTGAGCATGCATTTTCCTCTGTCTAGAATATTCATTTGCTCTTCTTTTCCTGGAAAACATCTCTTTAACCTTGGAAATGCAGTTCAAATTTTCTTTCTTTTGTAAATCTTTCCCTAATCCTACAAATGTTGAATTGAATGCTTTTTTTACTTTGAGAGCCTTTACTTTAATATTGCCTCAGATATTGCTTCAGAAGCATGACTATGACTCTCGAAGAATAAAATGGGCCTGCTGAGAGCCGATAGTCCTGTAGTTTTTCAAGACTTATATCTAAGTGTGAATTTGGTCATATTGCAAAATTATTCTAAACATATAAGCTCTTTAGATCTTAGGACAAGAAAGAATTGAAAACAGTACACACACACACACACACACACACACACACAACTTGTTACCTTGAAAATATTTTTAAAAATCTGTCGGGGAATCATTCAAACCTTCCTCCTATCCCCTGTTTTCTTCCTCCTCACACACAGGCACATACACCCACAGGAGCTATTAACAACTGGAAACCTTGCAAGTGATTCTCAGAGGTCCTCACTCCTGTCCCCATACTATATGGTCACTACCCTCCACATACCTACTTAATGTCTTTTACCATGCTTTGCACATACTAAGCACTATAATGAAAAATTGAAACTCAGAGGAATTAACACAACTATATGGATTAAGGAGAGATATAATCAAGGTTAGAATAAACTAGTTACGTGTAGGTTGTGGGCCTTTGCTGGGAAACAGTGGTTCTCTCAGGTAGGTTTTGAGTCCAACATCCTGTTTCCAACACATATTTATCAACACCCTCACAGCTATCTTTTATTAAAAAAAAACTACTATTGTATTACATATGTCCTTGTGGCTATAAAATTTTGATTCAGCAGTAAAGTTAGATTTATTGACTGGGAGAGCAAGGACTGTTGATGTTTTTCGCTGCTTCATGCCAATTCTATAGTGTGTCATAGAGTGAAACAGTAGATACTGTTTTTCAAATACCATTATTTTTTCCATTCACTCATCCATTGAGAATCATGAATTTTACAAGTAGATTTATTACTAGTACAAAATATAGTGATAAATTCAGTAACAGTTGTTTTATCTTCTTGTCCATTCATTGAACTTTCCATATGTACAATTGGGGTGATTAAAAAAAGAAGCAAGATTTATCAGGGTCAGCAAAGCAAAACACGAAATGTAGAGTTAGCAGTTAACTGGTAAATCTAGAATATTCTGGCAAAAATAAAAGACTTGTTTGGCTGTGTTCATTGTCTGTACTCAGATAATTGCCGGCCCTTTGCTTTACTTCGGGCTTTATTGATCAAGGGAAAAAGTGCAGCAGGGATCTATGGTTTGATTCAATTACTGAAAATAGAAACATTGGTCTTTGAAGTATAACGTGGGTCATGGTCTCAAAGTTTTGTGGGCTGCTGCTAACGCCGAGAATTAAGGCTATTGCTTTTGTAATTCTTGGTCAGTCATCAACAGTTGGCTTGAGCACTGAAGTACTAAAAAATAGGCTCATTAAGTAATAAATATCTCCAAGTTGGATGAACAAAACAGTTTCAAAATGTGTATTTGGTCTGGCATTTCTGCATTATTCATTAAACTAAAAAATGTAGACTTTTATCTCTAAGTTCTGCTCACTTACTTGCAGCTACTTTAGGAAATAGTTTTACTTCTCTTTACTTCCACAGTGAGAACTGCAAGATCATTGTTGGTACAACTTAGCCACTGATTAACAGAAGCAACATGTTTACATTACTTTCCATATTTTTTTAACATCTTAACATCAGCATTTACTATCCTTTAAGAAGTCCTTAACGGTTTTCTTTCTTAAGGATGTCTTTTTTTCTTTTCTGGAAGAGTAAGTTGTGGACTCAATTAGGTTAATAACTTCTTACCCATGAGGCCATAATGAATTTATTCTATACTCAATAGCCTTTGCAGAACATTACTTAGTATTTAAAGAGGGAAAAATCAGGATATAAGAAACTTTTTTTGGAAAGCTACATTTCCCAGATTCCTGCTGCTTAAAAAAACCATTTGGATACTTTTAAATAAACTTTCCTCTATTAAATTGATGCCCCCTACTTGAAACTACCTACTCTTTTAGGAATGAAAGGGACTGAAAATTCTACTCTGGCTAAATAAAGAAATTTTAATAACCTGTCTAGGAGTTGAATTTAAGCATACTAGCTTGTCACTATATTGCCAAGACAAATGCAAATTCATTGCCTGGTATTGGAACCAACTTAGTAAGGTAACACTTCGTTTTTTGAGCATCATCGGGGGAATGAATTATTCTGCTTAAGTGAATTTTCTGTATAAATGCTTCAGAGTTACTTTTAACACAGAAATCAGGCATGTTGGGCTCTTGCTGAAAACCTTTTGTGACTTCCCATTGTCTAAAGAATAATGCATTGTTTCATATCCTTTCAATTTCCCTATCACTTACGACCTATTTTAATCTGCTCACTATTCTCTGGACCTATCTTGCTTCTTTAATTCTTTGAGTCTCAGATGCTATTCTGTGTGGCCACCAATGCCACACTTTTGCTTAATGAACTCTTAGTCATCGTCAAAGTTACTCTCAAAGTTACCTTTTCTAATGTGTTACTTGGCTCCATATCATTTACTTACTCTTTTCTTTGTGTTTTCATGGATCTAATTTATGTTTTCAATATATAAGTCACAGTGTATTATGATTTTTATTTCTATATTAGTGTCCTTGAAAAAATTGGGAGTTAATAGTCGTCGGGAAACATACACTCATTCCCTCAAACTCACTATTTACAAAAATCTTAGTGTCTTTTAGAGACTCACATAGTGACTGTGTATTAGGTACTCTGCAGTATTATATTTGTTATATAATATATAACAAAACATATGATATTATATTTGTTTACTGTGGTTGCTGAAATAAATTGCCCAACATGGGGTGGCTTAAAACATTGGAAATTCATTCTCTCACAGTTCAGTAGCCAGAAATCTGAAACCAAAATGCCATTTGGGCCACACGCCCTTCAGAAACTCTGGCAGAGCATCTGTTTCATGCCTCTTCTAACTTCTGGTGCTGCCATCAATCTTTGGCATTCCTTGGTTTGTAGCCACACCACTGCAGTTTCTGCCACCATCTTTACATCACCGCCTTCTATGTGTGTCTGTCTCAAAACTCTATCCACCTTTCTCTTATAAGAATATATATAATTACATTTAAGGCCTACTTTTATGATCCAGCATAAGCTCCCCTTTTCAATATCTTAATCACTTGTTTTTGGCCACATAAACTAATATTCACAGGTTCCAGGCATCAGTAAATGGGAATATCCTTGGGAGCCATTATTGGTCAATCACAGAGACTTAACACATTTTTGAAACTAAATTACCTATTTAAATATTAAAACTTTCAAAATATTAGGCCATATTTAAAGAAAACATAACTAAAATGTATATCATACATTTGCTTCCTTAATCAGAGCACAGTGTTTATATTATAATTGTATAATTTGTGATACCAGTGTTTTCTGATCTTCAACATTAAACTGTACTCAGTTGTGGATTAGTTTTAGGCTCCCAGAGAATTTAGGAAAGCTATTTTTCTCCAACAGAGTATGTACTAGTGTGAAAAACAGAAATGGAAACAGAACTCTACCAATAACATTTTGTGCTAAAGAGATATTAAAACCTTTCAATTTTCTATATAAAAGTTAACATTTTGTGAACTTTCTATCTTTATTCGCCTGAGAGCCTGGTAAAAGTGATACATCAGTTGTATTTTTGACAATATTGATTATGATAAAGATGATGACCCTTGACTGGCAAATTGCTTCTAGACTTAGAAGAATAAATAAATGATATTAAGAATAAATGAGCTATAAATAACTGATGAAATATGGCAACAATAGACACTGAGGACTACTAGAGAGGGCAAGGGTTGAAAAGCCGCCTCTTGGGTACTATGTATGCTCAGTACTTGGGTGATGGGATCATTTGTACCCCAAACCTCACCATCACACAGTATACCTGAATATCAAACCTGCACATATATCTCCAGAATCAAAAATAAAAGGTAAACACAAAACAAAACAAAATTAACTATAGTTTATTTACATATTCATCATTGTTTTAAAAAAATTCCTATTTGATTGCCACAAAATAAAATCTTTCTTGTCCATGTACCTAGCATATCTATGAGCAAATAAAAGTTGACTTCTAGATGCACACACACACACACACACACACACACACACAGATAGGGATATCATAGCAGGATTGTAAAGCAGTTCTAAGGCTCTAGCTGAGGTTGGAGTTGATAATTCATGGTAGGTCCAAGCTATATGGTCATGAATTGGGGTTGCAAGAGGAGAGCAGCAGGAAGAGAAGCAATTAATTGTGCAAAAGTTGTGAAGACAGCACAAAGTAGTTAAGTAATGAGAGTAAAGAAGGAAAAGTCCAGGAAAAAGGCAATGACAAAGAATTAAAAGAGATAAAAGAGGTACACTGGAATTGAATGGCCTGAAATATTCCAATTCTGAGGTCAATCACTTTGGTTTAGGGTACTCAGAGGTAACTGGCTTGGTTTCAGCAAGGTAGATGAGAAACATCACAAGGTGATAAAGGACATGGCCTCAGCTGGGAGTGGGTGGTGAGGATTTGACACTGTAGTCACTGTTGTCAGGGTAAGAAGGTGTTTTCTTTGTAGATTATGTCACCCTCAAATCTGTTTCTTTTAATCTATTTAGAGACTGAAATTGATTTAAAAATTTGCTAAAGTCAGAGGACTTCTGTTTAGTAAAATTCTTTTAAAAATAGTACTTCCAGGCCAGGCAAGGTGGCTCACGCCTGTAATTCCAGCACTTTGAGAGGTCAAGGCAAGCAGATTATGAGGTCAAGAGATCAAGACCATCCTGGTCAACATGGTGAAACCCCATCTCTACTAAAAATACAAAAAAAAAATCAGCTGGGCGTGGTGGCAGGCGCCTGTAATTCCAGCTACTCAGGAGGCTGAGGCAAGAGAATCACTTGAACCTGGGAGGCAGAGGTTGCGGTGAGCTGAGATCGTGCCGCTGCACTCCAGCCTGGCAACAGAGCAAGACTCTGTCTCAAAAAAAAAAAAAAAAAAAAAAGTCCTTCCATCTAGTGCTGTTTTTTTTTTTTTCCCATGATTCAACAATATTGACCAGATGTTTTCACGAAAAGATTTTAAAAGGTAAAAATCTAGTTTCCTTTATATGTGCTGCATAATTTTCCCCTTCTATATTTAGAATAAAGCTTTTTCTTGTATTAAATTGGTGGGTAAATCTGTTTAATTTTTTTAATGTTAAATGTTAATGATTGCCTGCTCATGGTGAAGTTCTAGTGTGTGAAAGTAAGAAGTCAAGAATTCATTAATTTTATAGCTAAAATCTAACTATCCATGTTTTATAAACAATCTAACCTTGAGTCTGAGATTTTGCTGCTTATCTGCTACTTTTCTAATCTTTTCATCTAGGAAAAGTCAAGCCCAGGAATCACATATCTGTGACTCTGTTCTAACGTTCTAACTCAGAGACTCACAGCACATATCCCCCCCTTGATGAGTTTACATTCTTATAGTTTGGAAGAGGAGTCATCACCTCCAGGTCACACATTTCTAGCACTTTGAGATTTGATGGTTTAAAACATTTGGTTTAGACTTAAGCATCTTTCCACACTTGCTGAGAAATTCTCTTTCCCACAGATTGTTAAAAATATTTTTCTTCGACCTGAGCTAATTTTCCCAGATAATCTTATTACATTCTTAGCACCACAAATTCATAATTTCAGTTGTGCTAAATGGAAAGCTGTGGCATATTAGCATTTTCCGTAGGTTGACTTACTTTTGTCTCCTGGGTTTTTAACATTGACTTTCTCACTTTAGATATGTTATGAATAAATACTAAATTCAATATTGAGATTTAAAAATACTTTTTAATCTACCAAAATTTTTCAAGAAACAGTCTTGAAAACAAAGATCACATTTATTTTAGGAATTATGGAACTCTTATTATATAGTAATTAAGGTGAACCTAAATAAGTCATTAAAACTTAACTTTTCTTTGATCTTATACATTTAAGAGATATAGAAGAAACTATAACAATAGACCTTGAAATATCTTATAAAAATAATTCTCCATATATAACAAATTTTAAAATGAAAATTTTACGTTGATGATTGTTAAAGCTGGTAGTATAAAAAGCTTTTTAATTTGACTAAAAATTTAGAAATGAACTATAACTTTTTGATTTTTTAAATACTATATTAGTGAATTTAATTAAAATGCCACTTTTTCTAAGGCAGCAAATCATGACTGAGAAAATGGAACAGATTTCTTCTTATTTTTTATATTCTTTCATATGTGTTTTCTATGTAAGCAGTATTATTAAATGTAAGAAAGTTAAAGTTATTTGAGTCAAAAATTATCTCTCTTCATTCCCTTTATCAATTCTATGAGATTAAAATGAAAATTATTCTTTATTCCACACAAAGTTTGATGATAAGTGGTTATTGGTCTTGGTCCCTCAGCCCTGGAAATAGTTCATCACTCTCAAGACTTTAAATTAAAGAAAAAGCATACCGTGACTCATAAGTAGACAA
Source organism: Piliocolobus tephrosceles (assembly GCF_002776525.5). Lineage (NCBI taxonomy): Eukaryota > Metazoa > Chordata > Mammalia > Primates > Cercopithecidae > Piliocolobus > Piliocolobus tephrosceles. Next base: position 341,581 of record NC_045438.1, read on the forward strand.
AAACCATGTCCCTTAGCTTATTCTCAGTTATTTTTAGAAAGGTATTGGAGATACATATGTATACCTTTCTTTTAATAAGTGATGTTGTCAGGCTTAAGTGTAACTTTTATTATGGAAATGACTGCAATATGTTACAGCAGATATTACCTTTTACAATAAATGATTGCAGGACTTGCATATAACAGACTCTAAGATGGCTCACCAGAGTAAAACTTATGCAAAAAGATGAAAATCTTCCCAATGATAGAGTGCATTTAAACAGCATTCCTAAGACCCTAAAACATTTAGGTACCTAGTAATTACGGAGTTAACAAGAAAAAAGTAATGCTTTGGATTTAATCCAGTTTAGATCTCATTTAACTGAGTTCTTTAATAATGCTTTGTTTTAAATGGCTAGGAGGGAACATTTTCTCTGCAAATTCTAATTCTTTGGCTCTCCTTTCAGGTAGGCTTTGCTATTGAGTTGGCTTTACATTTCACTTCTAATTTCTGGGCAAAGATTGCAGCTTTTCAGCATGTAAAGAAAGGCACAAGTTTGTTTTTATGCTGTTGACATTTCATTTGGTTATTTCCTGTCTCTTTGGAAAAAAATGACCTCCTAACTTTGTTCTTTATCTCTTTTTCCTGTCAATTTCTGCTTCCCCCAATTTTTATTCCCTGGAACTGTTGATGTCTTTCATCAGCACATTCCTCCAAGCTTTCAAGTTAATTCTAATCTGAACAAGGAGCATATTAACAGCTTCTAAATCAAAGCCTGGAATTATTCTTGCTCTTAAAATCTGAGTATCCGGTGCTGCAAGCTAAACTGCATAATGTTTGCCCCAAAGGAAGACATTAGTATCTTGGTCAGAAAACAAATCAGCTCCTGCCCAGGAATAAGACCCTAACTTCCTGAGTACTCAATAAGTTGAATGGAGCTTGGCCTTATGGATTGTTTTAATTCATACAACTGGTTTTCTGCTTGGATTTTCCTGTCTAGGATGGCTTTCTGCCCCAAGCATACTCTAGTTGACTGAAGCCCTTGTATCTCACCAAGTTTTGCTGATGTCCTTCGTCAAGGTGCTAGTCGCATCCACCTTGTGTCCCTTTGTGTATTGGCTAATTACATAGACCCCTGACCGCAGTGACTTGAATTTGAATGAGATTTAGATATCAATGTATGCAAACATGCACCAAGAACAACTCGATCACATCTGCTTGGGGCTTTGTCAGACTGTCTAGTAGATGTCACAGAGATATGCTTAGATGTTTCCTTAGATAATGTTGTTGTGGGACAATTCTCCATGACATTTCTATATGACTAAGAAGGGTTTGGTTCCAGACTAGCTTTTCAAGAACGTTTGGATATCAAACTGTCTTAATCTGCTTGAAAAATAGAGATAAAACATACCTGTGGTAAAGGCCAGATTTGTTTACTAACAAGGATAATAATTTTAAAAAAAGTATTTCCCTTTGGGGCAAAGGAGAACCATGTTAGCTAGCATCACTCCTTATAAAATTGGGAGTTTCCTAAGCTGAGGGTTCATAAACTGTGACAAACCCACTATCTGCCCAGCATTTGCCTAGGCCCCTCTACATTGCCTCATAGAACTTGGCAGGACAACAGGGAACTGATTCAACATGAAACTCATGCTGCTTGCTGTGCTATGAGTTAAAAACCTCTTTGTTTCTGACCCAGGAGTCTTATGTCTTTTGCTAGTATGTATGAAACTGTGGTGGGCTACAATCCCATCCTCTTCAGAGTTCTTCAAACTATATCACCACATTTTTGTGAAGTGGAAAGAATGCAGACATTACAGTAACTTGAACCAGAATTCCAACTCAGTGCTTTGTGATCTCAGAAATTAATAACCCCATCCCAGTTTTCTCATTCATAATACAGCTTAACATTGTTGTTGAGGATTAGAAAATCTGTGTATGTAAACTGGCTTTGCATATTTCCTGAATCGTAGTGATCAGGGCTGAAATCACATCTGATCCTCAAAACCATGCTCCTTTTTGTTTGTACTATATATATCTGATAAGGAATATACATCATTCTATTATAAAGACATATACATGCATATGTTTATTGCAGCACTATTCACAATAGCAAACACATGGAATCAACCTAAATACTCATCAATGATAGATTGAATGAAAAATGTTGTATGTATATACCATGGAATACTATGCAGCCATAAAAAAATGCGATCATATCCTTTGCAGGGACATGGATGGAGCTGGAGGCCATTATCCTCAGCAAACTAACAAAGGAACAGAAAATCAAATACTGCATGTTTTAACTTATAAAATGGGAACTAAATGATGAGAACACATGGACACATGGAGGGGAACAACATACACTGGGGCATTTCAGAGGGTAGAGGGTGGGAGGAGAGACAGGCTCAGGAAAAATAACTAATGGGTACTAAGCTTAAGACCTGGGTGATGAAATAATCTGTACATCGAACCACCATGACACAAGTTTACCTATGTTACAAGCCTATACTTGTACCCCTGAACTTAAAAGTTAAAAAAATGAAATATTCTTCAATATGTACACTAACTTTCTTTTTTCTTATTACATTAATTTCAGATGCAGTAACTATTATAATGACACTTCAATGTTTCTAGTTAATTTTTCACTAGATGACTTTGGAGAATGGAGGTATTTATATTAATGTGGGAGTATAGTTGAACTGACAGTCTTGCCTCCTGGACAAAATGGCATTTTACATAAATTACACATTTCTCCTCAAAATTTAAGAAATTCTACTTCTTTAAAAACTTCATCTCTGGCTGGGCGCAGTGGTTCACGCCTGTAATCCCAGCACTTTGGGAGGCCGAGACGGGCGGATCACGAGGTCAGGAGATCGAGACCATTCTGGTCAACACAGTGAAACCCCGTCTCTACAAAAACACAAAAAATTAGCCGGGCGTGGTGGCGAGGGCCTGGAGTCCCAGTTACTGGGCAGGCTGAGGCAGGAGAATGGTGAAAACCCAGGAGGTGGAGCTTGCAATGAGCTGAGATTGCGCTGCTGCACTTCAGCCTGGGCAACCAAGAGTTTCTCTCAAATTAATTAATTAATTAATTAATTAAAATTTTTAAAAAACTTCCATCTTTTTTTATTTTTGCATTATAATAGATATACACATAGATTCTGCATTTAACTTTCACTGGCTAAGATTTTTGAAGTAGGTACAGTACGATTCCAGCCAAAGCATTACCACTGTGCAATCATTCAATTAATCCTAAAATCTTCCTCAAATCTACAAAGAAAGGCAACTAGATACATCATGTAGCTAATTACCCCTCTTAAAACATGGGTAGTAATGTTTTCAGAGAAAAATACCTTGTGCTTTCATTACACCATTTGACTTACACAGTTGCATATTGATAGTATGATGATATTTTTAAAGACGTGAAAAAAGTTTGTTGGTTATTCATTCTACTTTAAGATGCACCATGTCTACTATGGAGATCAAATGGTAAAATACTTATATCGTCTATTTTATTTAACTTGGATCCCTTTTAAAGTCCTCTTCAGTTATTACCCTACCTGCCTGTGAATCTTCTTTCTTAATAAAAGTCGTGTAGGCAACACTTGTCTTCTCTTAAATTATTAAACCTTTTTCTTTATTCAAGGAATTTTTGAAATCTCATTTCCTTGTATGATTGTGATTTGGGAAATAAGTGTTTTTTTTTGGACTTGACCCTGAGTAGGTATGTAATTTAGATGACTTCTTTTACCACTCTACCATATGCATTTATGTGTAAAAAATGATATATTTATCTATCAACTCATTTAATGATTGTAGTTCAATAGCTTATATTATACTTAGTTCCATTATATTATCATTCTCTTTTACTTAATTTTACCTAAGTGGCTAAAATAATGTTCATTTAATTTTATCTTTTCAGCTATTTATTTGTAAACCGCTTTCCTCCAAAAAGAATTAATGTTATTTGTAAAGATACACATGCTACAATTAAATATGAAATAAATAATGAATGAAGAAATTAAGGCAAAGAGAAAAGAGCCACATATTTGCCCATACGATTTCAAGAAAACAAAGCAAGAAGTCATATTCAATTTAATGATTCATACTGTCTATGAGATAATAAAAAAGAATTTTCTCCCCATGTCAAAGATACTTTTTTTCTTACTAAACATGAACTATGCAGTGTAATTGATATTCTCAGCCAAATCCTATGTCAGCTCTGGCAGTATTGCATGGAGTTGTTTCTTACAAAATTCTTCAGTGTAGGCCAACAGCACTATCACAAGTATAGTTGAATGAATGCATGTTCATTTGCCTAATAGTTATAGTCAGATTTGGAAACAATGTAAATATCTACCAATAGAATATTTATTGAAGAAGTTATGATATGTTATATACTAGCTTTTATATAAGTATTAAAAGTTTATCTTTGAAGAATCTTTAACAAGATGGATAAATACCAGGAAATTAATGTTAAGTGAAAGAGCGAGGATAGAAATTCTGTCTCCCATATCTCAATTGCACTAATATGTCCGTAGAAGAAATTCGAGAAGAAACAATTAACAGTGACTATCTCTAGAGAGAGGAATTTAGAATGATTTTATTTTTTTCTTATATTTAAGAAAATTTCTGACTCACATCTAACCATGAGAGAAATCCAGCTACTGGCACAACGTTTAAGGCTTCATTACCTATTTCTAATGCTCCTTTCTGGCTTTCCCTTCCCCTCTTAAAGCCCATTCCCTGGCCAAACTGAGCTTCTTGTTGTGAGCTCAGGATTTATGCCTCTTTACCTTTGTGCTCATGCTGCTAGCTCTGCCTCTACCAGTAACTCTGCCCCTCCACCTAGACTTGTTAAATTATATCTGGTGATGTGTTCTTAACACTTTAACTTAGTGAAACTTTCTTTGCTTTCCTTGAACACCCTTCTTACAAATTCCTAAGTCACCTTGGCTTAGAAAATGTCTGCTTTTTATGGCAGTGATGACTGCTTAGGTGATGACTGCTGTTTACGGCAGTCAACACCCTACACAGAAATATTATTCATATAAATGAGCTTTTTTTTTTCTCTTTCAATGAATAGTTCCTTTAGATCCACTTTTTCGTACTCCCTTTGTGCCCTTCCTGGTATCTAGCAGGTGTCTCACTTATCTCTTCCTGTATAACCATCCAAAACATAATGACTTCACACAACCACCATTTTATTGTGAATTAGCCAGGCAGTTCTTTTGTTTCTATGTGATGCTGGCTGGGGTTACAATCATTTGAGGATTCAACTGAGTTAGCAATGAGTTGGTTCACTCAAACCTGGCCACTGGCCCTGGATATTGGGTGAAAGCTTAGCTAGGCTGGTCTACCAGAGAATCTTGGGCTTCTCACAGCATGGCAGCTGGATTGCAAGAGGGAGCATGTTAAAAACAAGTGTTCTCTCAGTCAAAAAGTAAAAACTGTCAGTCTTCTTAAGAGCTAGGCCTGGAACTGTCACAGCGTCATTACTGCCACATTCTATTGGTCAAGGCAGTCAGAAATCCAGCCCGGATTCAAAGGAAAGATAAAAAAGGTCCACTTCTCAATGAAGTGAGTGACAAAGAATGTGCAACCACATTGAATAAATGAACCACAGGAGGTTAATTTATTCACCCAATATTATGGAACACTTATTATGGGCATTATTTTAGACACTGGAGTTACAGCAATGAGAAAAAAAAAATCAAGCAGGGAGAACTCCCTGCTGACTGTGAAGCTTATATTTTACCAGTAAAAGAAAGAAAATGAAAAAAATATATATAACTATATTAAAAGGTGATAGGTGCTATGAGTAAGGTTACCATGCCACAGTGTTTCCACTGCTTATTGTTCCAGTGTAAATATTAATACATTTGCTTTCACTCTTAGAAGCAGGTTAGACTGGATGAAAATGTATTTGGTAATCCTAACTATAGAGAGAGATGAAGCACAGAAGTAGCATAGGATGGTGGGAACTGCATTTTTAAATAGGATGATCAGTAAAAGCATCACTAAGAAACAGAAACATAAGTAAGGAGTTAAAAGAGGCAGGGAAGCATGCTGCCTGCATATATTTATGTACTTCAGACCAATGAAAATGTGAAATTTACACATTAAAATGACAAAAATCATATTTTGTTGGTGTATGTTACCTTGTAGATCCAATTCACTGCTTCTTCTAAACTAGTATGTTCTGAAACTAATTTGAGCAATACAGGATACCAAGCCCTATATTTCATACTTGTTTCCAGAAGTAGAATTTGCATGTTACAAAAAAATTCACTTTTGTAATGAAGTAGCTTTTGATATAAAGGAAATTTAATCTGAGCGTATGCTTACTTAAAAAACAAAACAATTAATTAGAAGAGCTACTTTTAAAAGCCACATGTAGATTTTGGAGCACACCACTTGTTATTTCAGAGAACATTATGAAATATACATGTTATTCACCAGAGGGTGCTATGGTCATCTGAAATGGAGTGTACAGCATCACGTCCAATTTTCATGTACTCTTGAAAGCTTCAACTTTTGCTTTGGGAAACATAATTTTAAAAACGTACTCTCTTCCTTTGTTTTTCTCTTGTCTTTTCCCTTCTCATAATCCTCCAGTAACTCTACTCAATGTATCACTTAAACGATGCTTTATGTCAACTAATATTAAAATCAGTTGAGAACACCTAAGCCATAGCTACTGATAGTGACCAGGGATCATGAATACGTTAATAATTCACGAAATGCTCCAGGCACACGTAAGCAAGTTTGACATGTTGAAATATGTTTCCTGCCTTAAAGTTGCTTCATGGTTTTTGTTTTGTTTTGTTTTGTTTTTTGTCATGGAAAACACTAACATCTGGTCATCACACAACATCCTCGGAATGAATAAATAGATGAGTAATAAAGAGAGGATATTTTCTGCCTATGGTTCAAAGTTTATAATCAGGGCAAATAAAAAGATCTTGGCACCATCCGTTATGATAAAGTTTGAACTAATAAGTTACTTTTCCCCACAAGCCAGGATGACCTGGTTTTACTACCTATAAACATAAACAATAACAGCACTGATCTCATGGGATTTTTGTGTGCATTATATGAATAACCCACGTGAAACTTTTAGCATGGCACATAATTAGGCACATAACAGTCATTAATAAGCTATTTTGTGAATTTCAGGTTGAGCTATTTAGATTCAAATTATGTTTATACTACTTTCTACCTGATGAACATTGGCTAAGTTATTTAATCATTCTGTGCCTGTTTTCTCATATTTAAAATAGTGATAATCATAGCATCTTCCCCCTGGGTTTATTTAGTGATTTAAATGGAATAATACACTTAGAGTGTTTATCACAGGATCTTTCTTAGTAAGCACTCCACGATTCTTAGTTACCAAATAGTTGTGCCATTTGATCAACGATAGCATCTTCCATCCTCTAAGATTCTCCAATTTTCTTTAAAAAACACCCAGCCATGTTCTATTAGATGCTGACTATTCTGTCCTGGGGTCTACTTTGCCCTTTCTTTGCATGTTCACTCTTAGGCTCCCTTTCCAGCCAAATGATACAATATCTGCCGCTTGATCTATAGACACGGATGTCACCTAAGTATCCTTCAACATCTTATGAATGGTCTTTTCATGTGGGTACTGAAATGTCTTTATTTTCATGCTTTCTTTTCCTAACTGTCAAAGTTATCATTTCTATTAGAGAACGATTGAAAAGCTCACAGATGGGTAACTGAATAGGAAAAAAGATGACCATTTATTAAGAGCGTGGACTTTATTTCTGCCACTGGCCTACTAAAGGGGCTTGAGTCACACAGGTTTGAAGCCTGGGGCACCTCTCCAAGCCTCATTGTTACTTTAAATTCTAACTTACTGCCTAGTACATTTTTATTTGAAGTTCTTCTTTACATTTTTCCAAGCATTGACATATAAGTGAAATCAGTAGAGTTTTCCCAAAATAACCTTTTCTCACAAAAACCTCTGCATGTAACAACTTCCCAGTGAAGTTCTTAGAGGGCTAAACGGGGTTTACTTTGGCAAATGCAATCTGAAATTCAATTTTAGGAATTCTTATTCTTTAGAGTTCCTGGGTGATTTTCTCATGTTATTTGGCTATTTTTTCTACCCACTCTCCTCCCCTCTCTTCTTGACCCCGTTTCTTCCAGAAAAGAAAGAAAACAAACCTCTTCACTTCTCTGACAGAATAACTGTTTTTTTCAAACATTGATTTCTCTATTTCACATTACTTTTGCTATTTAACTTTTTATGGATATTTTTCCAGGTAAATAAAAATGTGAACTATAATGGCTGCATATTATTTAATTTTATTAGAGTAAATAATTTTCTTAATCAAAAATTGTTTGGATTCATAAAAAGAGTTTCTAGTTTTTGACTATTATAAATTTGATCTGAAATCCACATTTCTTCGTGAATATATTTTTGCTCACATATCAGATTATTTTGAGAGTACTTATTCCAGTCTGGTGCTCGCTCAATAGCTTGATAAAAACAACCACATTTTATAGAAGAAACTGTCTTATTTATTCATATAAGATGCAGTCATCATAAATTTGGGGAAATTTTAGAGCATTTAATTCAGTTTTTTCCTCTCCTTTCATTTCAAAACCAGTTCTCAACTGTGTTGGTATTTCCTGAAAAATGGGCTTAAGTTATGTCTCATCTATAGAAGTCTGCGCTACCTGAGGTGGTGATAAACCAGAAGGTACTATTAGCATATATGAAACACTGTATTTGCATTAGTTTTCTTCCCTCCTTGAATATATTATCCTTCCTTCTTTGGGGTAAAACATGTTTCAACTCACAACCAGTTTAGTCCTCTCTCAAATATTTCTTGTCCTCCAACCTTGCCTCCAGGCAGAAGAAAGCCTTCTGCAGTATTGCCAAGAGCAGCAGTCGCAGTGAACTTACTGGATACGACACTTCTCTTCCTTTTCCATGGAGAGCACTAAGAAAGGGCATCTAGACTCAGTAGGTGTAATGGTTCATCACTGAGTGGCTAGAGCAGGCTGTGAATGGAGGATAATTTGATGGATCTATTAAATACCTGCTAACACTGTATTTTTGTTAATATTCAAGGGGACTGAAGATTGTGGCAGACTTCTACTTGAAGTGACTGAGAAGTTACTTATGCTAGTGTGCAAGAGTTAGGAGAACTGAACAATTTTGCACTTTCTTTGAGGAATGTGTTTCCCTGGTTAGCAACAGAGTGTGGCTTAGAAAAATAATTTTTTCCAACTGTCACAGTTTAGAGTGAAAATGGCACTGAAATGGCAAAAGGTAAATTGTACCAACTATAGGTGTAATGCAAGTGAAGGTATTTCTATTTGTTGGAAAATCACTCAGTATACTTCCGTTACCCTTTCTTTCCACTCTGTACAGTGTATTAAAATAAATAAATGAGAAGCCAGTGGAAAATAATTATAAATTTCTAATTTAAATGTAGTGCCATGAGAGGGCTGATCTGAATAAATGCTTTTGCATCTTTATTTAGAAATACAGAAAGGAAGAGTCAACCTACCTTGTGCTCCATTTTATCCAGAAGGTGCATAGTATGTTGAAAAGAACTAGGGATCCAGATTCCCAAAGACCTCAACCATTAAATTAAACATGTAATCTAAAATGGGTGTCTGAGAAGAACAATGGATAATTTTTCAGACCTCTCACAATACGTGTGAGTTGGATGGTGTTCGATTTAATAGACAGTAATGCTGACTTCTCAACAACTTCCCTAAGAGTCTCTTCTCTGTTGATCCTTTGCCATCTAGCAGATTCAGTGCTGTTGCTAGACAAAGAATTGTCATTCATTCAGTGTATACTGATCACTCTTCATTATATGGGCAATGGAGACCCTGGGAAGAAAATTTATTACATTTAGATACTGATAATTGTTGAGAGCTGGAGCCTGAGTTTTATGAATACTTTGTAGACCTTAGCTTTAATGACTAACATGAGAAAGTACTCCTTAGGACCCTGCTGCTAGATGGCACAGGCATCAAAAAGAGATTCCCAAATAAAACGAACCAAAACCACTTTCCACTGTGTTCTGGGATTTGTTCAAACAGTTTGGAAATGAGCAGACTTTTCTCTTGAATCAAACCCAATATTCTTTTTTAGATTTGGAAAAGGTCTCCAAATTTCTCTTCCAGTACCTATGGGGCATGTTAGAAACATTAGTAGCATTTATTAGGGGGAACCTTTCCCATTAGCTAAAGCGAGGGCTAGTGTTGACAGCCAATATTCAGCGAACCACAGGGGCTTGCTGGTGAAGGTCAGAGGCTGTCTGCCCACCTGGCAGTAGCTGGCATTGTTATATGCTAAATCAGGATTATATTTCTGACACTTGGCTAAAGGATTCTGTAAGAGCTGCTCTGTTTAGAATAATAAAAAAAGCAATGAAGATTCTCAAACAATGAGTACCTTCTCTGTGCCAGGTAATGTGATAAGTTCTTTACGTATATAATCTGAATCTACAAGACATTCCATAAGGTAACTAATAATATTATTCCTATCATTTTATAAATCAAGAAAGAGAGTTTTAGAGAGGTTTAAAAATGTATATCAAGTTACTTATTAAGAAGCAGAGTGAGGATCCCATGTTAAGGCTCTGATTCCAAAGCATACGCTTTTAGCATCTGGTTATAAGGTGAACTATTGTATCTGAAAGGTTGAAATTTCAAAAACTTCATGTTAGCTATAGATTTCAATGTTTGCCTCCAAGTGAATTTTCAGAACTTCTCAAATACTTGCCTGAGTGTCAGTCTCTCTTGGTTTCACATGTTTCAATGTCCCCAGTCTGAGCAGTGGGAGGCAGCAGAAGGCCAGTGTTATCTTCAAATTGGATAATCGAATCCTGTTTCGTGGATCTCTGACTGTTGTAGATTTGAGATATTAACAACATTTATAAATTTTGTTTTATAATGGAGTGCAGTCATATTTTAAATAAATTATAACTGACTAGGACATCTTTCCTAGGGTTCATATCATTATGTAAAAATAGCTGTTTTTTAAATTATAAAATAGTATCTGTTACTTGGACATAGGAATTTTTTTCCTTATTGTAATTAGTGCTTTTGTGGTCACGGAAAGAACATTGACATAGTGTCTGTTGAGGACCAAGAGGCAAGAAGAATTTTGTTTTTGGCACTGATTCCAATATAACTAAGAAGTCATTCTAAATATCCAACCTATAAATGTGTAAATATAAGCTGAAACCTCTATAACATAGTGTGAAAGTACATCTAACTTTTTTTGCACTTGTCTTTGATGTAGCTAATTGACAAAGTACAATGCGTGAGAGCCTTAATCCCAAGAGACTCCAAAGGATGTTCTTGAATTTCACTTTTAGACAGTTAGGAAAAATTTAGAAAGGATTATAAAAAAGAAAGGATGGACTCTTGCTGTACGGCATTATTTCTTGTTATTAGTGCCATCTTAAACTTTAGCCACTCCCCTCCTTACCTCTTTGAGTCCAGACATTGTATTATTGAAGCTAGCTAACAAGTTTTTGGAAATGTAAACTTAGGAGAAAGTTAGTTCCTAAAATGTATGCAAGAAAAAACTCTTTATTATTCTTTTTAAAAAACCTGTATTTCTGTTTTCACTATTCAGGGTTTGCCATGTATACTCTTTAAGATACCATGCCAAATATTGTCCTTCGTATATCAATTAAAATTCACAAGTAAATATTGGAGCATTGACTTTGTGCCAGACATTTAGTTAGGTGCAACGTCTTCGTTGGCTCCTGTACCCAAATGCTCTGTCGCTGGAATTAATAACCCTTCTCCATAGTTTTGGCCTCACCTCAGATTTACGTCTTGAAATACGGAGAAATCAAGAGTTTGATTTTCTTTGTTTTCTCCTAACTTAGTACTTCAGTTCTTGGTGTGTGTTTACCTGTCCTGTTCTTAATTTCCAAGTGTTGACCTTCCTTCCCAGGAGTCCTCCATTTTCTATGTGAGTTGCCCAGTGGTGATTCCTCTCGCTACTAGCATCCTCACGCATTGTATAGACTTATGTGGGTCCTGGTGAAAGGATCTCATGTTCCTCCTGTTCCTCCTTCCCTGAGATTTCCTCCTGGATGTTGGAAGTACTTTCTGGGCTTTCACTGCATAAAAACTTCCATATTTTGTATCAGGTCTTTAGCCGGCAGCACAGAATACCTGAACTCTCTAGTTCAGTCGGCCAAAGTCTGTATTTTAAGTCTCTGAGCTCTTGGTATTTTACTATATGTTTATAAAGGCTTCTACTTTAAAAAAAAAAAAAATCTAGACTAAACAGTATAATTTGTCCTTCAGTTAGATTATAAATGTTTCTTGGTAGGCTTCATTTCTTTAGTTAATGCTTGCCACTTTTTGATGTCAAATGGAACACTGTCTTTAAGCTATATATTTATGTGTAATTATGATAAAATCCCTTGATTTAGGTTATAATTATTTTATAGCATTTTTCCTTAACATGAAGTAAAATAACAACTGTGTGTTCCTAATTAGGACTTTAGGAAAATTCTGTGAAGAACCTAAGAATTATTTTGAATCTGTCTCATATGTTTTCTAACAATCCTTTTTCTTAATCATACTGCTGCTTCTGAGTTATTTTCCTATTGCTCTGAATTTTCTGGAAAAACAAAATCACTTATGTGAACGAGTACCTGTTTGATGAAAAGTTTATTCAAAGGATCCGATAATCAATTGTGGGTGGCACTGATTACTTATATCTAAGTGATAAAGAGGAAATGACCTCTGCTTTTACTGGGGATGCTGGTGGCAATGCAAGTCCTTGAGAATAACAGACTATTTTACAGCTATGGAGATCTAAAAATCAATTTAAAAAATTTTAAATCACACATTAAGTATATTTTGTACTTTGAAAATTGCAGCATTACATTAGGTGGAGAGCTAACTGCCAGAATAAAGGCAAATAAACACGTTTGATATTCTGATCTCTGATCCACATACATTACACGAAAGTCAGTCCTTATCCTTTATTTAAATGCACTGAAAATTATGTACTTATGAACAGTCAGATAAAAATGAACTCCCAAGTAGCATATAACAGTAGGGCAGGGGTTTGTATGCTGCACGAAAATGATGAAGCATGGATGATGAAGCATGCATGCTGAGCTCCATGGACTCCTTCAGTCCCTCAGGCAGGAGGACCCAGTTTGGTGATACCATGTGCTGAACAACTGTTGCTGTATGCCTAAGTGTGCGGCTCTCCACTTCCCGCATCATCTTGTCATCACTCAAAACAAGTCATATGGTCAAGCCTGATGTGAATGATGTGGGAACAATATATACTCATTCAGAGAACTACTGCAAGTCGCATGGCCTCCCTCTTTTTCATGGAGAGAAATCAATTCTTGAAAACTAGTATTTTATGACTGGATATTTCATAGACTTCAGTTCCATTATCTTTTAAAAGTTAGTCTACAATATGAAAAATTCTATGTTTAGACTTTTCTTTCCCTTCCCTTTCTCTTCCAATACAATTCTGTCTTAACTCCAAGTAATTCATAATAATTCAGTATTTTCCAGGACAAGTTCCCCTAACTTATTCTTCAGAAGTGTTTTGGCTAAAATTTAAGTTGTGCTTGTCCATATAAATTTTATAATCAACTTGTGTATTTCTACAAAAAAACTTTGTTGGAAATTCTATTTAATCCACAGATTTTGTGAATTTTGACTTTTTTTTTCAGTTTGAGTATTCCTCTTCACTAACAAAGTATTACTAAACACAAATGGGGAATCTCTTGTTTAAGTCTTCATTAATGTTTTATGATTTTCTGTACAGAGGTATTGTACACTTTTTTGAGAAACATTTCTAAGTATATTTTGTCTGTGTGTATATATATATATACACACATATTTTTGTTGTATATGAAAATATATGTAGTATATAGTTCACATTATGTATGAATACATGTATTTTTGTGTTACATGTAAAAATTTAAAATCTGTTCTCCATTCATACAATATAATTAATATTTTTATATTGACTTTATTTCTGTCGAGTTTGCTAAGTGGTTGTAATATTTCAAACAATTTGCAGGTAGATTACATTTTTTTTTGACATAACAGAATCAAATTATGTGTGAATAATGACAATTTTGTTTAGTGAGCTGAGATCCGGCCACTGCACTCCAGCCCAGGAGACAGAGCCAGACTCCGTCTCAAAAAAAAAAAAAAAAAAAAAAAAAAAAAAAAAAAAAAAAAAAAAAAATTCTTAAATCTTTATCTATCTTCTATTTTATCTTTACTTAATAAGCTTACTAAGACCTCAATTCTAGTGTTTAATGTTGTGTTATTGATTTCACCGAAAGTTATGCTACTACTTACCATTAGAATATTTCCTTTTGGTTGTTAAAAAATTATATTGAGGTAAAATTCACAAACCATAGCAGTCACATATTATTAGTATACAATTCAGCGATTTCTAGGTTTATATTGTTGTGCAGCATTTCCACAATCTAGTTCTGGAACATTTTTATTAACTCCAAATGTTCCCTACTCACATTTGCAGCTAATCTTCACCACCACTTTCAGTATGAGGCAATCACTGATCTGCTTGTTTTAATAAATTTGCCTTTAAAAAAAAAAATCACAGAAATGGCTGGGTGTGGTGGCTTACATGTGTAATGCCAGCACTTTGGGAGGCCGAGGTGGGCGGATCACCTGAGGTCAGAAGTTCGAGACCAGCCTGACCAAGATGGTGAAACCCCATCTCTACTAAAAATACAAAAATTAGCTGGGAGTGGTGGTGAGCACCTACAGTCCCAGCTACTCTGGAGGCTGAAGGAGGAGAATCACTAGACCCTGGGAAGCAGAGATTGCAGTGAGCCGAGATTGTGCCACTGCACTCCAGCCTGGGTGATAGAGCAGACTCCATTTCAAAACAAACAAACAAACAAACAAACAAAAACACACACATAAATGGAATCATACAATATGTGGTTATGTTGTATCTGTTTTTTTTCACAACGTAATATATTCAAGATTCAATTTTGTTGTAGCATATTTTATAGCTGAATAGCATTTTATTGTCTGAGTATACCACATTGACTTTATCAATCCTCCATTTGGTGAACACTGGGATTATTAATAGTCTTATTATTATGAATAATGTTGCTATGGATATTTTCATATTTGAGGTTTTGTGGATATAATTTGTTCACTTCTTTTGAGCATATTCCTAGAAGAGGAATTGCTGTGTTGTATAAGTTTATGTCTAATATTTTAAGAAACTGCCAAACCATTTTCCAAAAAGGTTGTACCATTTTACATTCATAAGCAATGTATGAGGGTTCCAGTTTCTTCACATCCTTGTCAAAACTTTGTATTGGCTCTCTTTTTTACTATAGACATTCTCTTGGGTGGAATAGTGATACTTCACAGCTGATTTGCGTTTTTATGATGACATTGAACATCCTTCCTCATCTATTAGCATATACCACCTGTATATTTTATTTGGTGATCTGTTTAAGTTTTTTGCCTATATTTATATTGGATTACATGTCCTCTTTGAGTTGAAAGAGTTCTTTATATGTTTTAGATATAAGCCTTCTATCACATATATATGGTTTACACATATCTTCTTCTGGTGTGTGGCTTGTCTTTTCATTTTCATAATGACGTCCCTTGAGACAAAGGTTTTTCATTTTGATGAAGTCCAATTTATTAATTGTTTGTTATATGTTTGTTATATATTTTGTTTGTTATATGTTTTGCTTTTGGCATTGAATGTAGAAACTGAAAGTTTAAAAAGATCACAAAGATTTTCTCTTACGTTTTCTTCTAGAAATTTTAGAATGCTAACTCTTACATTTATATCTATAACTGATTTTGAGTTAATTTTCATATAGTGTGAGAAGCTGTCCTCTTTTTTTTTTTTTTTTTTGCATGTGGATATCCAATTATCCCAGCACTACTTATGGAAAAAAGATCTTCTCGTTATTGCATTGTCTTTTTCATCTTAGTCAAACACTAGTTGACTGCTCTCACCATTTCTATTTAATATTGTATGAGAGGTTCTATTAAGCAAGAAAAATAAAATAAAAGGCATCTATATTTGAAAAGGAAAAGTTAAACTATCTGTTTGGGATGACATAATCTTATATAGAGAAAATTCTTCAAAATTCCCACAAATTACTGGAGCTAACGAATGAATTCAGCACTGTTACACATTACCATGTGAAATTCATTTGTATTTCTGTGTACTAGTAATGAACAATCCAAAAAATGAAACTAGGAAAACAATATCATTACAATAGTATTAAAAATTCCAAGTACTTAGACAAAATTTCACAAAAGTTTAAGACTTGTACACTGAAAACTGCAGAACATTGTGAGCTAAAAAATAGAAAGGCATTTAATATTTATGGATTGGAAGCAAGTATAATTAAGATGGCAATACTCAGTAAATTGATCTACAGATTTAACATCATCTCTACTAAGATCTCAGCCACCTTTTTCTATAAATTAACAAGCTGACCCTAAAATTCATATGAAAATGTAAGGGATCCAGAATAACCAAAACAATTATGACAAAGAAGAACACAGTTGGATAACCCACACTTTTTAATTTCAAAACTTATTACCAAAAATCCTATAGTAATCAAGGTTGTGTGGTGTTGAAATAAAGATAAATATTTTGATCAATAGAATAGAATTGAGAATCATAAATAGTTATAGTCAATACATTTTTGGCAAAGGTGCTGAGACAATTCAATGGGGGAAGAATAGTTTTCAATAAATGGTGCTGAGACAACTGGAAATCCACATACAAAAGAATGAGGTTGGAACTTTCACTGTATACAATTATGAACTAAAACGGATTATAGATCTATGTTACAGCTACAACTGTAAAACTCTTAAGAGCAAACACAAGAGTAAATGATCACGACTTTATGTTAGGCAATAATTTCTTAGGAGACTAAAGCATAAAAGGCAAAATAAATAATAGACAAATTGGGCTTTGTTGAAATTTTGAACATTTGAATTTCAAAGAATACTATTAAGAAATCAAAAGAAAAACACACAGAATATGATAGCATATTTGCAAGTCATATATATTATGGGAAACATATTCAGAATATACGAGGAACTCTTAAAACTCAACAATAAAAAGATAAATAACCCAACTACGAAGTGGATAAAGTATTTGAATAGATAATCTACAAGGAGATCTATAAATGGCCCAAAGGCACATAAAAGGATGTTTAATGTCATTAACTATTAGGAAATGCAAGTCAAAACCACAAGATACTTCTTCAAACCTACGAGGATAGTTATAATTAAGACAGACATATTGTAACAAGTACTGGTGAGGATTTGGAAAAATTAGAACCTTCATCCATTGCTCGTGGGGAGTTGAAATGGTGCACTCAATTTGGAAAACAGTTTAGCAATTCCTCAAAAAGTTAAACACATAGTTAACTTAATACTTAGGAATTTCAATCCTAAATATATACACGAGAGAAATGAAAAGTTATATCCACACAAAAACTTGTATGTGAATACTGATAATAGAGTTATTCATAGTAACTCAAAGTGGAAACTACCCAATGTCTACCAATAGAATGGATAATATATGGCATATTCATTCAATGGAATATTTTTTGACAATAAAAACAAATGAAGTGCTGATACATGCTACAACATGGATGAACTTTGAAAATATTATGCAAAGTGAAAGATGCCAGTCACAAAAAACCACATGCTGTGTGATATTGGGTATATGAAATTTCTAGAAAAGGCAAATACAGAGAGACAAAAAGTGGATTATTGGTTGTCTAGGGCTATAGAGAATTATGGGAATATATAATAATAATAGTAATAATAATAATGACTTTTAGAGAGTGTAGAGTTTCTTTGGGGCCGATAAAAACATTCTAAAACTAGATAATACTAATGGTTGCACAACTCTGAATGTATTAATAATCAGTGAATTGTACACTAAATTTAATGGTATGTGAACTATGCATCAATAAGACTTACAAAAATTGACTATAAATAAATATAAGCATTGGTTTCTGTACTATCAATTCTAATCCACTGAGCAACATGCCTATTTTTGTGCCAATACTGCATTTATACAACTACTGTGGCTTTATTAGTAGGTTTTACAAGTTTTGAAATCAAATAGTCTTCCAATTTTGTCCTTTTTCAGAATTGTTTTGGATATTCTACTTTATTTGCATTTTCAAATAGTTGTAGAATCAGATTGTCAATTTCTACCAAAAAAAAAAAAAAAAGTTGGATATACTTTTGGTTAGGAGTTGCCTTGAATTTACAGATCAATTTGCAGATAATTATCATGTTGACAATATTGAGTTATCATATTCAGGAACATGGAATGTCCATCTACTTATTTAGATCTTTAATTTATCTCAGCAATGTTATATCATTTTCAGAGCACAAATTTTATACCTCTTTTGTCAAATTTATTCTTATGTATTTTATATTTTATTACTTTTGATGGTATTGTGGATGGTAATATATCCTTATTTTCATTTTTAGATTGTTTGTTGCTAGTGTAAAGAAATACAATTGACTTTTATTTATTGACCATGATCAACATGGTGAAATCTCATCGCTACTTGGGAGGCTGAGGCAAGAGAATCGCTTGAACCCGGGAGGCGGAGGTTGCAATGAGCCGAGATCACTCACTGCTACCCTCCTCAACTTTTTTTTTCATTAGTTCTAATAGATTTTGTGTGTGTGTGTGTGTGTGTGCGCGCAGTTTTTGGGATTTTTCATAAACAAGATTTTATCATTTATAAGAGTTTTATACTTTTTCTTTTCCAATTTGGTTGCCTTTAATTGATTAATATTATTGTTGTTATTATTATTATTATCATCTAGGTTTAGAACCTCAAGTGCAATGTTGAATAGAAGCATCAAGATCAGGCATTCTTGCTTGTCTCTAACCTTAAGAGGAAAGCATTCAGTCTTTTATCATTAATGATGATACCAGCTGTGAGATTTTTTATGTGCCCTCTATCATGTGAGACATTTCACTTCTATACCAAATCTGATGGGAGTTTTTGTTATTATAAATGGATGTCTTATTTTTCAAATACTTTTCCTGCATGTATTGTGATCACACGGGTTGCTTCTTTCCTTCTACTGATAGAATGTATTACATTAAGGTATTCTCGTATTACATTAAGGCATTCTTGCATTTCTAGGTTGGATCCTTGATCATAGTGCACCTTTTTAAGTGTGCATTTACTAAGGAGTTTTGCACATTTGTTTATGGTGACATTGGTCTATAGTTGTTTTTTTTCTTCTTCTTCTTTAGTATTTCTTTGGCTATGGTTTGAAGGTAATAGGGATCAAGGTAACAATTATGATCGGTAGGTCTTTCCTCTGCCTGTGTTTTCTGGGGGAAGGGTTGGCATTATTTATTCAAATATTTGTAAAAGTCACCAATGAAGCAGCCAAGCATCGTGCAGTGGCTAATAAGACTACTGCTGCTGTTAGGTTGACTTTTCACACGTACTTCCATAGATCAGTTGTATAAGACGATGAGCTCAAAAGAAAGCAGATCATTAATTACTTACACAGACAACAAAAGCAAGATTAGCATAATGTCAACTCCGCACACTCCTAATCCCACAGATGACACCAAACCAAAGTCCTGATTATAGACAACACAAGAGTGGGTCACTCTGTCGTGGAGAAGTATCCTCTAAACTGTAGCCAACCAGTTTTATATGTTTCCACATGAGTCTCCAGCTGTATCCAAGAAGAGAGAAAGTTGGAAAGTCCTGCACTCACTGAAAGTAGGAAGATAGATGAAAAAATTTCTTGTGGCAGTCTCCTACAAGACAGGACTGAGAAATTGCCTTGCAGTAAGTCTTAGGAAGTTTCTTTCTCCTTGATCTAGGAAGAATGCCAGGTTATTGACCAAAACTTGGTTTAGACTAATGTCAACTTGCCTATGAGGCCTGCCAACATGGCCTGTGTGGAGATGTACAAGGATACCAGGGTTCACTGAGAAAGCTTTTTCTCTTACAAAATTCATCTGAATCTGGGCTTTTCTTTGTGGCAAGACTTTAAATCGCAAATTTAATTTCTTTTCTTACTATAGATCTATTCAGATTTGTTATTTCTTCTTCTGTTAGGAAAAAAAATTCTTCAATCAGTTTTGGTCATTTATTTCTTCCTAGGAATTTCTTTATTTCATTAGCTTATAATCTTTTTTATTTATGTAAGTTTTATTTAATACCCCTCTTCCATTCCTAATAGTGGTAACTTTTGTCTTATTTTCTCATTCAGTCTAGTAACAAATGTGTCAATTTCATTGATCTTTTCAATGAACCAACTTTTTATTTCATTGAATTTTAAAAAGTTTCTAGTTTTCTGTTTGAGAAATTTTTTCTCTAATCCTTATTGCTTCCTTTATATTGATTCCTTTGAGTCTATTGCTGTTGCTTTTATTTGATGTCTTTAGGTAGAACCTTATATTATTGCTCTGAAAACTCTTTTTCTTTATCAATAAAAGCATTTCAATCTTTAAGCATTACTTGAGCTGTATTCCATAAATTTTGATGTTATATTTTAATTTTTATTGAATCTTGATGACTTTATCTAATAAATGGGGTCTGATATTGATATTCATTTCCAAAACCAGACTAAAGGCATCTGAAGATACATTTTGTAGGTTTGGATTAGTCACGTCAAACGTCTGTGAGTGGCAAGGACTTTGTTAGCTCCCGCTTGATTTTTACTCTTGATGTTGTTTTGCAGCCAGCGCTCACAGAATGGAATGATTCTAAGTGCCAAGGACAGAGGAGTACAAGGTTTGTGCAGGACTTTGCAAAGGATGATTAACTACTTGGTGGGAAATTTCCCTCACTCCAAACAACTGGATTGTATTAACTGGCACTTTGGTGAAGCTGTCCTGAAAAGTCACTTTTCTTTTCCATTTTCTCTGACTGCCCCCATGCCTGACGAGCACAAAGTGTTCCCAAGACTACAAATAGTCATGTGACGCGGTATTATAATTAATGCTAAGTTTTGAAAGTCCTGGTTTTGTTAGTAAAATGACATAAAATAATGATTCACAGTCATTAAAAAGAGTGTGGTTGGTCACGCACAGTGACTCACACCTGTAATCACAGCACTTAGGGAGGCCAAGGTAGGCGGATTACCTGAGGTCAGGAGTTCAAGTCCAGCCTGGCCAACATGGTGAAACCTCGTCACTACTAAAAATACAAAAATTAGCTGGGGGTGATGGTGGGCGCCTGTAATCCCAGCTACTTGGGAGGCTGAAGCAAGAGAATCACTTGAAAACCCAGGAGGCATAGGTTATAGTGAGCTGAGATCACACCATTACACTTCAGCCTGGACGACAGAGCGAGACTCCTTCTCGAAACAAAAATAAAAAAAAAAAAAAGGAGGGGGGTGCATTTAATTCTCAACTTTCTTCACCTTTGATAAGCAAACTTATAAATAGTGCTATAATATTCTTTTATGACAAATGTGGGCCTGTGAATGTCTTGGATCTGGCACGATACACCTTCGGGGGTGTCAAAAATAATTCTTATGTCTCAACACAGAAAAGCTTAGATCATAATCCTGGCTTCAATCAGTGGTATCACTTTGCTGGAACTAATCAGGAAAAGAGAGAAATGAGCACAGGAAGTAGATTTTGAATATGTAAAATTTTGTAATGCATTATGAGAATAAGTGGGTATTGATTTAATTTATTGTAGGTTGATTTTCTCTTGATAATGGAAGAGACTCAATAACAATACGTTTTTATACTGTTGATGTTCTCTGGGGAGTGAGTTGATGAGTTGGAGCATGATGTGGTCTTACAGTAAGACTAAAAACAAACCACTACCGTCTGTAGAGCTGTCAGGACACGTCAGGACTATCACAAGTAGTTCTTTCACCTCTTATTTCTACAGAACTCCCCCAGTGCCTGTTGTTTATTCTTTGGTACTAGCACTTTTTATGTTGGAACTCATATATTAGTTATTTCTATATGTAGTGTTTTCCCCCATAATTTTAAATCTTTAAGGATAAAGGCTGTGTTGTAATCATATTTGATCTCTCTCAGTGTTTAGAGAAATGCTATCTATATAACAAGTACTTAGTTCATACCTGTTAAACTGCATTTAAGTGAACAAAAAGTTATAAGCTCGAGTGACACATTTCAAAGAGATATAAACATTAAAGCATAATAAAATGACATAACAGAATTGTCAACCAAAAATATGGTGCATCAAAACAAGTGAACAAATAAGTAAACAATGCCTTAAAATGTGTTCAGGAAATGATAGCTTTAAAAGGATGAAAC
This sequence comes from Piliocolobus tephrosceles, assembly GCF_002776525.5. Taxonomy (NCBI): domain Eukaryota; kingdom Metazoa; phylum Chordata; class Mammalia; order Primates; family Cercopithecidae; genus Piliocolobus; species Piliocolobus tephrosceles. The sequence goes on from NC_045438.1 coordinate 363,899, forward strand.
TCTTCTAGGTATAAATATTGTGTCAGTTAAAGCTATGCAGACAATCACCAGTGTCTGATGTACATTGAACTTGTGAATAAAATTCCTTAATTTCCAAAGATAATTTATGTTTTTAAAATTGGAGCTTCCTAGAAGATTGGTTGAACTACTATATCTTTGATAAGCAATTTCCACCTCCTAATCAAGGGAACATACAGTAACTTTACCATATTGGTTGCCTACAGTTAAATTACCTTGTGAATCATAGTAGAATCAAATATTTTGGTTTTGTGTGTGTGTAATAATTCGGATTTTATATATTATGTTATATACACAGAAACTGAATTTATAAGAATTTAAGGAGAAAATTCTGCTCAACTCTTTCTTTATGTGATGCAAAGATAACCTGGTTTGACATTTTGACATCTTTCTTTTTTTAAGAAAACAGGACTCAAGAGAATTATTGTTGTGTGGCATAGAAAGAGCAAAAGCCTGAGAGAGGCTGGGAGTTTGAACTCAAGTTCTGCCAAAAGTTCAATGTATTTTGGCAAATGATATATCCCTTCATCTACAGGATTTCAGTTATCTCATCTCTAAAATGAAAGGGATTGTGTTAGAGATCTTTCTGGTTTAATATTTTTTTATTTCTAAGTAGATATTTGTACTCATAATATATTTCTACAAAAGATGATAATAAACCCTATGTAGATGGCATACATTTAGAGTAAAGTATAAATGTATTGGTCTAGCAGTATTAATGTAAAAATGGAATGTTCTTTAGGTTTAAAATTGTAAGCTTGTAATTAAATTGTTAAATAATTTGTATCTTCCACATTGAAAGATATCCTTGACAGTAGAAAACAATAAACATTAGAAACCCATAAACTTAGAAGGAAGCAGACATGATTTTTTCAACTGTTCCTTTTTTTCTGTAATAAAAACCATGATTTTTCCTAGTACCCTCAGGGTATTCTATGAGGAATAATTAAATATTCTGCGGAGAGAACTTTGAAGATAAAAAGCATTAGAAAATGCTACATTTTACCATCAATCTTTGACTGTCAATAAGGCATTTCCCAAGTGCTTTTTTGGACTAAAACATATTTATTGTTCTTCAGCTGTCCAGTTATTTTTTTGAAAACTCATTATTTTTAGCTGGCTAACAGCTTTTTATTCTTTAGAATAAAATTTAGGTCAACAAAGGCTCAGCCAAGGAAACTGTGAAACAACCAAATGTTTCCAAGTATGTGACCGGTCACCATCTTGACCATTAATTCTTCCACATTTTTTAGAAAAATTATTTCACAGTTGATGTAATAATGGACCATGAAAATTGCAAGCTAAATAGAAAACCACAAAGAAGGAAGCAAAATATCACCCCTAATTTTACAATCTGACAATAACCATCATTAGCTTTAGGTAAATATTATTCCAGATATTTCTATATACTTCTAGGCCAATAGAGAAATGTACACTCACCAACACACATATACACAAGTAGTAATAATTTTATAAAATGTGATCATATAGTAATTGCTAGTTTAACACTATTCAATTAAATAAGCAAGAGACCTTAAGCCTGAGGCTGTCTCTATAGTTTGAGCTCCTGCATAACAAATTATAACCTAACTTAGTCTGTAAACAAACCAAAACCTAATTTAGGAGTTTCACAAACAACTGAGTTTCAGCCCGTCACAAGCAGCCACGTAATCACAGGCTTGCCCGAATAAGCCAGATGCCTAACTACAGCCAATCAGGTGATTCCTCTACTTTCCCTTGGTGTCTGGCCTATTACACCTCTCTGCTCAGACTGTTGCGCTGGTCTGAGCCTTCACTAGTTCAGGGTGTTGCCTAATTCATGCATTATTCTCTGTTCAAATCAATTTTGCTAACTTTAATTTGACTGAATGGTTTTTTTTTTTTTAAACAGCAGTATTAAAATTAACTAATGTTTTAACAGACGTACACACAAGATGGATTGTTGTACCTGGGATAAATAATCTTTTACCACAAGAGTTCATACAGATACCTCTAAAGTAAAAAAATTATACAAAAGCATCAAGATGATGCCAAAAAGTCTAAATTTATTTTTTGTATAGTATTATGTGATCTCCTGCTTATGTGAAAATGGGAAAGTGAGTGCTCGGTTTGCCTCTAACCCCCTTACTTGAACTTCAGTTTTTAAAGTCTATATTATTTGCTTTTCTTTGTCAAAAATTCTAAAGCATTCTTTTCCTGTAATATAAATATCACTGATGTTTCCTTTTATTTTTTCTGTATTTAATGGATTCAGAACTCATCGAACACCACAGTCCTTTTTTATTGCCATCTTTCTTTTGATGTACCTGTTGGTTGGTTGGACTTTATACTTTTCTGGAAAGGCTCATGGGCGCTATATTCCAAAACTTCTTAAACGTTTCAGTCTACAATTTTACTTATTTTGTTGCTTTAGGAAATTTTTATATTCTGTCTTTGAACATAGCGCCCGTGCCATATGTTGAGTGCACCACACCACTTCTGATTTCCTTGGCCCAGACAATCTTTTCCTTCCATTTGTATCACGTTTTGTCTACTTCATTAAAATTTTAGACCACTTCCTTTACATGCAAATGGTAATCTCATGTCTTTTTGTATGTCTGTCATTTCATGTCCACAATTTCTTTATTAGTTTGCAAATAGCCTTTGGATTTTTTTTTGTTTTCCTGGTTCTGGAACTTCTCTTTCAATTTTATTTGGTTGTTTATCTTAGTGTTGGACTCTTACATTATTGAATATATGTTTTTATTAAATTTATTTATAACATATTTGTGGGGAATGATCTTTTTACTGAATTTGTTAGATTATTTTTCCCATAAGAAATTCTTCATCTGGCTTTTGCATGCTATGATCTCTTGTGATATTTTTTATTTATTTCTTCCATTTTTCTTTCTTTCTTTTTTTTTTTTTTTTGGTGTAGAATAGCTGTGTAGTTACCTCATTTAGCTTATGCTGAATAGGAGCAGCTCTAAACAGACCTTTCACTGGGACCTTATTTAGAGAGTGAGTGGTTACAATTTGCCTTTAACTGCCATATCTGAGAACCATACCTCCTTGGGAGCTGAATTTTAGAGCTGTAGTATATGAGTTCTAGCTACTTTTTCAGTGCTTTCTGGTGGGAAGGGCCAGGAAAGAGGTAATTTTGCAAATACCTGAATGCAGCCTACGTTAGATGACCTGGCCTCTATTTTCTGATCTGAGATTTTTGTTCTACATCTAATTGGAGTTATCCCCTTAGTCCTGTGGCAGTATATTCTGGGGTTTCAGGTCATTTTTTTTCAATTCAGGATGAAGCCATGTAAAATAGTGAGCCCCAAAGATTCTGTTGCATTTTCTGAGAGCTCAAGTCCTAGTATCTAATAATTTGGGCATCTACTGTTTAAGAATTCATCACGACTTTTTCCTAGTTGCTTATGTCTCTACACATTATGTGCTGTTGATAAGATTTGTCAGAATTAGATTTTCTTCCTCCCTGTAATACAGCTTCTAAGGCCTGACTCTGCCAACCAGAATCCTGTACCTTTCCTTGGCAAATATGTTTAAAAATGTAAGAAATAAAGTTGGATTTCTTGTTTTGTATGGTTGCTACCAGTAAATTTTAAATTTTTTTTTCTCTTGTTGTGCATGTCATCAACTTTTTGCAGATGGCCAGTCTGTAATCTGACGTCCATCTCTCATCTATACCTCAGTGTCTTCATTTTAAAAACATTTTAATTATCATTTAGGTCTCTAAATGGTCAATAAATGAATAACTGGTTAGTCACATTCAGAAGAATGAAATCGGATCCCCTATCTCTCAGCATATACAAAAATTAACTCAAGATGGATTACAGATTTAAGTGTAAGGCCTCAAATGATAAAAATTGTAACACAAAATCTAGGAAATGCCATTCTCAGTACTGACTTTGGCAAAGAATTTTTGGCTAAGTCCCCAAAGCAACTGCAACAAAAACAAAAATTGCCAAGCAGGATCCAATTAAACTAAAGACCTCTGCACAGCAAAAGAAACTACCAACAGAGTAAACAGACAGCCTATAGAATGGGAGAAGATGTTCATAAACGATACATCTGAAAAGGTCTAATATCCAGAATCTACAAGAAACTTAAATCCAAAAGCAAGAAACAAATAACCCAATTAAGAATGGGCAAAGAATATGAACAGATATTTCGCAAAAGAAGGTGTACACATGACCAACAAATGTGAAAAAGTGCTGAACATCATTAATCATCAGAAAAAAATGCAAATCCAAATCACAATAAGTTACCATCACACACTAGTCAAAATGGCAATTATTAAACAGTCAAAAAATAACATGCTGGTGAAACTGTGAAGAAAAAAGAATACTTATATGCTGTTGGTAGGAACGCAAATGAGTTCAGCCACCATGGAAAGCAATTTGGAGATTTCTCAAAGAACTTAAAACAGAACTACCGTTCAATACAGCAACCTCACTACTGGGTATATACCTTAAGGAAAATAATTCATTCTTCCAAAAAGACAAATGTACTTGTATGTTCATTGCAGTGCCAGTCACAATAGCAAAGACATGGAATCAAGCGAGGTGCCCATCGACAGTGGATTGGATAAAGAAAATGCGGTACATATATACCATGGAATACTATGCAGCCATTAAAAAGAATGAAATCATGTCCCTTGCAGCAACCTGGATGTAACTGGAGGCCACTGTCCTAAGTAAATTAATACAAGAACAAAAAACTTAATACTGCATTTTCTCACTTGTAAGTGGAAGCTAACATTCAATACACATAGACTTAAAGATGAGAAAAGTAGGCACTGGTGAGTACTAGATGGGGGAGGCAGGCAGGAAGACAAGCTATCTACTGGGTACCATGCTCACTACCTGGGTGGTGGGAGTGATACCTCAGCATCACTCAATATACTCATGTAACAAATCTGAAAATGTACCCCTTAATCTATAATAAAAGTTAAAATTGTAACAAAGTAAACAAAAATCAATACAAGTTTAAATATCCAATGTAAGTAATGTTAGTTATTATCTTTCTATGTTTAAAGGAAGCGCTTTTTAATGCAGGGTGGCTCTAGTGACGATCTTATAGATGGGTTATACTTGCAACTGAGTATTCATTTTACCCTTTGGCATTTCATAGATATTAACCTGTTGTTAATATGAGTAATAAAATTGTTGCAGAGTTCTGAAGTACTTTATAGTCCAGTCAAGAAACCTGGTCTCTCTTGGGAAAAGATACAGTGGGATGGAAATAGTTAACCTAATAGCCAAATTCTAAGTGACACCAGTGTTAATTACAAATAAAGTTGAATAGATGAATCCAGGAGGTTTATTATAGCATCCTTCCTTCGTGTTCTATTTTCCCACCTTTCTGGGAGAAAAAAAAATGTATGTTATTAGCTGGAAGGATACCATCACTGTTGGTAGATGGAAAGCAGAGAGGCCTTGGTGCAGTGTATACTGATGAAAGAAAACTAATCAGCTAATACATTCTATTAAGCATTTAGCAATATGGTAGAATTAGTAACTGTAATGACAAAGTTGATTGATCTCCAGACAAAAATAAAATGGAGTGGAGAGCAATTACTTAATGATTAAAAGCCAATACGAAAGCCTGACAAGCCCCTTGGAAGTTTATAAGGAGACAATCGTCATGTGCAATGAGAGGGACAAGTAAGCTTAGGACTAGGACCAGGGTTTAATTGTCAGAGTAATTGAGTGCCAATGAGGTTGAACTTCCAAGTAAAGCTATGCCAAGGTTTAAGCACTGCTTGGGACATAATGGGATCCTTACAAAGGTGACGAGAGATCTGGGTTGATACTCTCAAAACTTATGAAAGGCATGACTCCCCCAAATCCTCTGAATTTGCACAAGTGGCCTCTCTGCTAGAAGCTAGCACTCCCTCTTTGCTTGAAAATGAAGCAGAGGCTTCTCCTTTGCAAGGCAACATATACCTGTCTTAGAAAGCCCCTTCCTCTCCTTCTAACTGTTAGACGCATAACTAGAGTTAAGTTACAACATGACAGTCAGGGACAGGCAGAGACTGAAAATGGAGAAAGGGACTGTGCCCCCAAAGAGTTAGAGAACCTAGCCAGTATATACTGGCAAGAACTGGGAGACTACCCACGAGACTGGTTTCTGAGGGTGCTTGATCAGAATGGCTGGAAAATAAAGTTGGATAAGGGAGAACTTACCAATCTGGGACTCTCAGAACACAGAATTTAACACTCTGGAAATACTACTCTACTAGGATGGCTTCTGGAAACATGGAACAAGCAATGGGCTACTTGAGCAGTAAGGGAACTTTTGCTGCCAGGGACAAATAGTAAATATTTTAGGATTTGCAGGCCATGTGGTCTCAATTGCAACTCATCAACTCTGCCATTGTAGTGTGGAAAAGCTGTCATAAATAATACATATATAAATGAGAGTGGTTGTGTGTGTTTCAATAAAACTTGATTTACAAACAGGTAACAGGCTGGATTCAAGATATGAGGCATTATCTGCTGCTCATGCTGAGATTGAAATGCCGGAATATCCATGGCACTCTGAAAGAGTCAGAGAAGGGCTCATGATACAGCGAATAAACAACATAAGCTCAGAAGACCCAGTAAAAGACTATGTTCCATGGGAAGGCCCATAGAACACACTATTCACCAAACTATCAGAAATATGCTTGTGAGAGGTTCACCTGCATAACTTAATAATTTAGTGGTGGCCTGCCTCTGCTGGCCAAGGCTGATGGTAGGAAACACCATTCCAGAACTAATAGCACTGTGGATGAGGAACAGACTGAAAACGAATACCAGGTGGTAGCATTTATGAATTAGGAGCCAAGTATATGTAATTATCAAAATGAGTGTCAAGCTTAGAGAGGCAATCTGGTAGCTTGACCAGCACAGAACTATGGAGACCATCAAACATGTATCTCTAGCAGCAGAATACATGGATATCTTAAGATTTACTACTCAACCTGTACAAATAATTTATGAGTAATGATCAGGAGGCTGAGGTAAGTTGCCCCAATTAAAAGTTATGATTTTTAACCTTCATTTCTGGCCCTCAGCCAGTTTCACATGTGGTTTCCACTGACTAAAAGAGAAGCACAATCCTTAAGAGGAAACATCTTGCAATGGCATGACAGTGTAGACAGTAATGTGTTCCCAATGCTTTCCAAAAAGGGTTCTGTAGACATTTACTCAGGTGACTATAAAATATGGAAAGGGGGAATGCCCAGGCATTTTCAGAACGCTTGACCCAGGGTCTAGGTTGCCATCATAATGCTCTGTTAGAGCGGGGATGTAGAGGAGCCAGGTAATAAAATGCAGTGGGCTCAGGCCTGGATCAAAGACCTACTCAGTGGTTATCACCCCAGTCTTTGTATAAGTGAGTTAACCTGCTTAATATTTAGTACATTCCCCACATTGATTCATTAGCCTTTGGAATAAAAGTTATTGTAGTAGGAAATATTAAATGAAAACATCTAATCCCGTGCAATTCCCTCATTCCTCTCTTCCCGCCCATTCTTTGAGCAAATAGTAAATCAATCACTGTATTTAATCTGAAGAGGAATGGCAGCAATTAGCATCACTCTTAAAGACATACAAAATGCAGGATGGTAATGTCCATTATATTTCTATTTGCTTTACCAGTCTGGCCCTTGCAATAAGCTGATGGATCCTTGAGGAAGTTAATAGACTACGACAAACTCAACCAAGTGAGAGACCCGATTTTAGTTGTGCCAGATATGACGTTGTTGCTAAAGGAGATTGAGACAAATTTGGGTACATTATCGATGGTTATTGATCTGGGAAATCGAATTTTATCAGAAAAGAGGATCAGAAATAGTTTGCATTTATGTGGAACAGATTACAGAATACTTTTACACTCTTATTCAAGAGTATGTAAACTTCCCCAATTTCTGCTAACTATACAGCCTACTCAGCACTTCTCTGTGCTCATTATTAGCCCTTTCAGTCTATTCTCAACCTTTTGTCACCTTAACCTCTATTACTTATTAGCACTGTGACCTTCTGTATGATAGATACATAATTTTTCAAGGCCTCATTTCTTTATGTATAAATGGGAATAATAATTATGCTTCAGCATTAGTATGAGAATTAAATAAGTTTTGTGTTACATGTTATTGTGTGACTGTGGGTAATATCAAGTACCTTAAACTTTGTTAAATGTAATCAGGGCCAACCAGGAAAATAGAATACCTAAGAAGCGACAACAGGGGAAATTGAACGCAGGGAACTGGTTACATAAGTAAGGGCAGAGATAAGAGCCAAACCAGAAACAGAGGACCCAGAAACTAACAGGACACAACTGTTCATTAACTAGGCTTGAAAGCCAAAGGAACAAAATTAGCTGGTTTTACGGGAGTCTGGGAGCTGGTTTGACTCAATGGAAACTGGAACTGTGGTAGGCTTGTCTGTTGCTCCCTGAAGCCAAAGAGGAAATACAGCCTCTTTCAAAAAAGCTGACCAAAGCAAAGGATGGAGAGAGAAATATGAGGGTTACTCCCTTCCCCTGCTCTCCAGTACCTTGCCTCTCATTGGCCAGAAGTCAGTTGACATGGAGCCAGGGAAGCACCACCTGCAGAGGTCAGTCCAGAGCACAGGAAGGATCTGAAGCCAGCCATGTTTCCATCTCTAAGAGTTCATGACATCAGGCTGCATCCTTGTGGGTAGGGGTGGGGTTTTCACAATGGGAAAATATATTTTCACTATCAGCTCTTCTGGAATTAAATTAAGTCTGACTTAGGAAGTGAAGAACTGGGAAAGCAAACTAATGGAATACGAATCAGCAAAAAAAGGAACAAAGTACAGATAGTTTCAGCAACATGGATCAATTTCAAATGCACTATGTTAAGTGAAAGATAATAGAAACAAAAGAATACATACTTTATTATTTCATTTATATGAAAATATAGAAAATCCAAAATAATAGTGATAGAAAGCAAATCAGTGGTTTCTGGGAGCCAGGGTTGGATGGAATAAGATAACTGCAAAGGGGCACAGGGAAACTTTTTAGGGTGATAGAATTTTTCTATATTGTGATTGTAGAGGGTGTTATGAACTGCATCTGGTTCTCAAAACTGATCTAGTAGCACATTTAAAATGGGTAAACTATATTTTATATAAATTATAGCTCAATAAAGCTGATCAAAATAAATCAAATTGTTGTATACATACATTGTTTACGTTTTTAAAAATGAGGTTTAATTGATTACTGAAAAATGGAAACTCTCCTGTTCTCCAAATTTATTCCTTTTTCTGTTCTTAGAAACTCAAAGTGTTTCCTCTTAAGGATTATGCTTCTCTTTTAGTCAGTGGAATCCACATGTGAAACTGGTTGAGGGCCAGAAATGAAGGTTAAACCTTCATTGTGGAAGACTGATTTCCTAACACATCATCTGGTTATGTTAGCTAAATCGAAGCCCAGTTTTTCTAAAAATCACATTTAAATCACATTTGGTTCTAACAATAGACACACATCTGAATTCTTCAGTATATTTTCCACTTTTCATTCAGCTTTTCTTCAGGCAAGCACAGATACAGTACATGATTCACAGGAGTGACACTTTTAGCATTAGTTTCAGGTGCATTAATAATTATTTTTCTGTAACAACATCTAAACAACAGCCCATGTTAGAAGGAAAATGACACTGTCAAGAACTCTGGATTCCACATGAGGGTTTTATTTTGGGAAATTATTTCCAGAAAAGAAGCTATATAACTCCACGGCCTCACTGGAAGGAAAATTTTAAGCATTCTTGCCTAAAATAGCAAAGTCGGACTTTTAAGTTATGGGAAATGATAAACACATTGAAAATCTGGAATAAACCTCCAGAGATTAAAATAAATATCACAAAGTACAGTGTGTAGAAGAGCGCTGATTAAACTCAATATCATTATGAAAAAGAGGGGTGGTACAATTTGAACACTTAATATCACGGACTGACTAGAATTCCTGAAAACACTGCTTCATGGAATTTTAGCGAGACTGATGGAGGAGTTGATTACAATTTAATGTCTATAGAACTTACATTCAAATGATAGTACTATAGATAAGACTCATAATGCAGGATTAAAGATACGTTGCCACTAGAAAAAAATCATTGTAGGGAGAGGTTTGAACTGAGATCCCTGATGTTTGATACGCTGTCTTGTGAAAAGGAAAATCTTTGCCTCCTTGGAGCTAAGCCTGGAAATGTAGACTAGGAAGGGAAGCTGCTTGAAATACCAAAGAGGGCATAGTTACTGTTTCCTGTCTAATTGTCAGTAACACAACAAGATCAATTTATCTCCTTTGACATATTGAAGTTACACAAAGACTGCTGGGGAGGAGGCCTGCTGACATCATGCAGTCTATTTTTGTCTCTGAAGTAAATTCAAAGGAACTTTTCTGCCTCCTAGAATGGGGGAATTGGTATGAAGGTATGGGATAATCTTACTCTACCTGTTTGGAAATATTATATCTTTTGGGAATCTTCATGCTCCTCGTAGATTATCTCAGTCACAATGGGCAGAATTAGCCATTTGTGTAGATTTTTGCCATTTAAAATATATCGTTAAGTGATATAATAAATGTGAAGACTGAGCAGTGTGCATTGCTAATGAAAAATTTGTACCTCTGAACTTAAAAGTTAAAAAAAAATTTAATTGTACCTGAGTTTCCAATATTATGCAAAGATTTTCCAATGTCATTTTGAGGTCTTAAAGCTATACTTGATTAAGAGAGTTGGAACTTTGACAATTAAATTTATGGAACTTTGTTATAACATCAGGGTGGTAATACAGTGAAGAGCCAAAACGTCATCTCCCAAGCTGCAACACAGAAACTTGATAGACATGAAATTTTATCATCCTAAAATATGTGTCTTTAGTAAATCACACTGTAACTTTAATCTAAGTACCACAATAATGGAAATTTAAATGAATAAGTTATTCATCACTTACAGAAGGTTTTATCGATTTGGAAAAGCACAGGAAATTTTATTCATTGGATTCTTATTTCAAAATCTTTCTGTCATTGGATTGTGATTTTAAGTGCATTATGTTTTAGGGCATCGTATTCCACATAGTTTTATTTTCTTTGAATACATAGAGGCTGTAGATGAGGCAGTCAGACTAAAAGATGATACAAATCTTTGGGGAAAACCTGCACTGGGAGGCTAAATGAATGTATGGAACACGTTTTAATTCCTTAAGGCTTTCCAGATGTCAATTGGTTTATGTTTCTGACACTATCTGTCAGATCACATTGAGCTATCTCATTTTTATGTTCCTGGGGACTGATTTCATTAATGGAGAACATGCCAGATCTCAGGGTGATCTGCAGTGAAAGATAACTTCTTCAGGCCTCAGCAACTGAAAGACGACTGGATGGTCATTTCTTCTTAAATGGAGCAAATTAAAGTTTGGAGCTGTGGTGTGAAGACTCTTAACAAGAAGCTGAAAAAACATTTCAAAAATTGCTGGCAAGTACTTATAATCAACTGGAACTATTTCAGGGCACACTGAGGTGGAGAAGGAGACCTGGATTGTTGCTGTGAGAACTTGGTGGAGAGAATTCTCATCTTACAGCAAGTCAATACCAAACATTTTCCCATCTATAGGGAAGATAATGTTGGGTTGGAATGAATACTTAAAATAAAAAATATGTGTTACGGAAATGACAAATAAAAGACAAGACTAGAAAGTAATGACACATACTCTTAACTGGCTTGGACATTTTGTGTTCATGTCTCTTACTGCTTCATGTGCTAAATAAAGGCAGTCAGGCTCTTACTGCTTCATGTGCTAAATAAAGGCAGTCAGGCTGTAAATCCTTGTATCATATTAAAATTTAATTTCCAAGGATGTCACTTAAATACCAGTCATCATGTAGATTCACAAAATGAATCATCACTTACTTATATAAAAACCTGAGTATTTAATTCATTTGCTGATGTCTAACTTTATCTAAAGCACAGCAGTTTAACTATATAAAACTACTTCTAAGGTTTTGTTTTTTTTTTTAACAACTACTTCTAAGGTTTTCTTTTTCTTTTTTTTTTAATGCTTTAGTGTGATGGTGGGCTGCTTGTTGGAACAAACAACTTTGGTTAAGTGATCTTCTGTGGCTATGCATGCTGTGAGAACACTCTTACAGATACTCTAGGAATACTGACATTAAGAAGAATGCAGTTTTGAAATTCTTTTCCATAAATTATAAATATTAGCCTGATAAGAGCCAGTATTTTGTTAATCTCATTTAGGAAGCATGAGTATTTCACTGAATCTAGAATAAGCTACTGCTTGGCATTCCCATGTAGGAAGAAAATTTATTTTAGTATAAGCTTTTGTTCTTTCTTCTTTTATTTTCTCATAATATGTCTGTTTACTGTAGACTCATAAGCTCTATTAAAGCTACTTTACTACTTTTTCTAAAAGTAACATTTTTATCTAAATTGAGCTATGGACAGTTTTTTTTTTTTTTAAAAAAGCATTTTAAAACAAATTGTTCCCTCTCACCCCCCAAAAGTACCTAAGTTCAAATTCTATTGTATATTTTGGAGTTTACTGGCATTCTTATTTATAGAATGAATTCTATTCATTCTGGAGATAGCTATTCCCATTTTACAAGTTGTGTTTACTTGAATTTTTTTCCAAAAAAGCCTCCAATATATTTTCTATTTATAAATACAAAATCAGAACAGCTTTTTTGAGTATCAGATATTTTATAAAATATTCCACATACTTAAGCCATTATGAATTTGGTTGATTGAAGTCTGAACTGTGGTAAACCACCATGAAGCTTCCATTGATTTCCCAATCACTGCCTTCAACAATGTTTCTATTGACTCATTCAAACTTTTTAAAGAATATCTTGTTCAGATTCTGTATCTTTATGGTGAAAAAGCTGTCTTTTTCAAAAGCTTCCATTTCGTCTTCTTAATGTTCATCTCTTATTTTTTTCATATCTCTAGAAGCTTTATCAGAGGGAATTAAAATGAAGAAATGTGGTTGTCTGTTATTTCATACTTTCTTCTCTGCCTTTTTGTTTTTTTTTTCATAAAAAAAAAAAAAAAAAAAAAGGAGGTGGCCTGGTGGAGGTTGCAGTGAGCTGAGATCACAACATTGCAGTCCAGCCTGGGCAACAGATGAAGACTCAAAAATAAATACATAAATAAAAATAAAAAATAAAAAGTAAGTCTATGGACAAAAATATAGCATACTAACATTAATAAAAAACAAGGCAGGGCTGTGTGCAGTGGCTCACACCTGTGTAATCTCCAGCACTTTGGGAAGCTGAAGTGGGAGGATCACTTGAGCCCAGTTTGAGACCAGCCTGGGCAACATAGTGAGACCTGATTTCTACAGAATATTTAAAAATTACCTGGGCATGGTGGCATGTGACTGCAGTCCCAGCTACTTGGGAGGTTGAGATGGGAGGGTCACTTGAGCTGCAGTGAGGCAGCTGCAGTGAGCTGCAGTGAGGTTGAGGCTGCAGTGAACTGTAATCACACCACTGCACTCCAGCCTAGGTAACAGAGTGAGACACTATTTAAAAAAAAAAAAAAAAAAAAAAAAAAAAAAAAAACAGTTGTACTAATTTCAAACAGAGCAGACTTCAAAGCAAGGAGGGTTATCAGCGATAAAAGAAGGCATTACAAAGTGATATGAGGTCAACTATCCAAGAAGACATGACAATTCCTTATATGTATGCATTTAACAACAGAATGTCAAACTATATGAGGCAAAAACTGACAGAACTACCAGGAAAAATAGATAAATTCCCTATCACATTTGGAAACTTCAACACTCCTCTATCAGTAATGGACAGATCCAGCAGACAGAAGATCAGAAGAGACATAGTTGAACTCCACAACACCATCAATCAACTGGATATAATTGACATATCCTACTTCATCCAGTAACAGCAAAGTATACATTCTTCTCAAGCTCACATGGCACATTCATCAATATAAACCACATTCTAGACCACAAAACACACTTTAACAAATTTAAAAGAATAATAATCATGAAATGTCTGCTGTTAGACAAAAATGGAATTAAACTAGAAGTCAAAAAAACAGAAAAACAAATGAAAAAAAATCCCCAAATATATGAAGTTTAAAAAACACACTTTTAAAGAAGACATGGGTCAAAGAAAAACACTTTCAGAGAAATTAAAAATACTTTGAAATAAATGAAAATGAAAATACATCTTATCAAAATTTGTGGGGTGCTGCAAAAGTGATGCTTAGAGGGAAATAAATGCTCAGAACACATATATTAGAAAAAGAAGAAAGACCTGAAAGAAATGACCTAAGAGTCCACCTTAAGAAACTAGAGAAAAAGGGCAAATAAAAATCAAATTAAGTAGAAGATAAGAATTAAGAATTAGGGCAGAAAAAATGAAATTGAAACAGAAAATCAATAGGAAAAAAATCGATGAATCCCAAGATTGTTCTTTGAAGAATAAATAAAATCAATAATCATTTAGTCAGGCTATCAAAGAAAAACAAGAGAGAATACAAATTATTAACACAGAGCTGAAAGATGAGACATCAACACAGATAGTAAAGGAATATTATGAACAACGGTATGTCCATAGATTTGTTAACTAGGATGAAATAGACCAATTCCTTGAAAGACAATCTATATATCAAAACTCACACAAGAAAACATAGGCAATCTGAACAGGCCTAGGTCTATTAAAGAAACTTAATCACTAGTTAATAATAACTTTTCAAAACAGAAAACAACAGGCCCAGATGGATTCATTGGTGAATTCTACCAAAATTTAAGAATAAAGTTATACCAATTTTCTACAATTTCTCTTGGAAGATATTGACAGAAGGAATACTTCCTAACTGATTCTATTAGGCCACTATTACCCTAATACCAGAACCAGCCAAAGACATTACAGAAAATAAATATAAAAAAGTATCTTTCATGAACATAGGTACAAAAATCCTCAACAAAATATTAGCAATCAAATTCAACAATGTGTAAAAAGAATGAAATGCCATGACTAAGTGAGATTTATTCTAAATATGCAAACTAGTTCAACATTTGAAAATCAATTCATGCAATGCATCATATTAACATGCCAAAAAAATCACATGATCATATCAACAGACACAGAAAAAGCATTTGACAAAATGCAACAATCATTCAAAACAGAAGCTCTCAGCAAACTAGGAATAGAGTTTATTCCTCAACTTGATTAAGAATATATATGAAAAACATACAGCTAGCATTATACTTAATGGTAAGAAACTCGAAGCTTTCCCATTAAAATCAGGAGCAAAACAAGGATGCTTCTTCCCTCTCACCACTACTTTTCAACATCATGCTGGAAGTTCTAGTTAATTCAATAAGATGAGATAATGACATAAAAAGTGTACAGACTGTAAAGAAAAAAATGAAACTGTTTGCTGACAGCATGATCATCACTGAATCAATAAGCGAATATAGCAGTATTTCAGGATACAGAAATAACTGCCTTAAGAGATTGAAGGATTACTTGAGGCCAACAGTTCAAGACCAGCCTGGGCAATGTAGTGAGACCCCATTGCTACAAAATAAAAAATAAAAAATTAGCCAGTCATGGTGGTGCACATTTGCAGTCCTAGCTACTCCGACGGTGAAAGTGGGAGAATTGCTTGAGCCTAGGACTTTGAGGCTGCAGTGAGCCTCAAACGAGGCTCTGTCTCTAAAAAAAAAAAAAGAAAAAAAAGTGGGACACAACAATGTCTTACAGTAGGTAAATGGGTAAATAAAATGCTCGACATTCAGACAATGCGCAATTACTAAGGGCAAGAACAGATTAAGTTATACCTTGGATAGGGGTTCCAATTCTTGCAGTTTTCTGTAGTTTGTTTAGTCCTGGATATTTCTTTATACTCAGACTTGGGTCTTAGTCACCAATTCAAGAGCAACAAAAAACATCCCACTCATCATGTTACCACACTTGTAATATGGACTAAACTGCTTTATGCTATAATTCTATACACTTAAGGTATCTGTGCTTATGTTTGCTTTCAATCCCATATTGTTAATGAGAAAATGATTGCGAACTTTTAAAGAATATCCAGAGATGTAGTTTGATTTCCTTTAGCATTTTGACTTTTTTTTCTCTATCAGTCCATAATTCTTTCACATCTGACATGAGTGGCTGTTAACTACAATGACATTTTTCACGAAACTCCTTCTGCTTTCATTCTTCTGGTTACCTAGATGCAATGCCTTCTATACTCTCTTTAATCTTGTTTACTGTTTATTAACAGTAGACAGTAAACTTTAAATTGTTCTTGTTTACTGTCTATTAACAGTATCTGCTCATTTAAAAAAATGTATAACCCTTCTTCCTCATTGTCGTGGCTTACCGTTCTAGGGTGATCCTTGTAAACATAAGGTGCTACAACACCCTGACTACAATTTGACTCGAATACACATCCACATCCACATAAAATTAGCCAGACTAATTTTATTTAAACAGAACTTTTGCAAGAGCTTTCATTTACTTTAGAGCACTGTCATCTTATAATATTTACCTCAAAGACAAACTCTGTGACACTTTCAAGGCCTCAGTGCTGCTGTCCTACCCTATTTAACCAATTTTGTTTTTCTTTTTCAGCACTAGAGAATGCTGTGCTTTGCTTCAGGCACACCCGTGTCTTCCTATCTTTAACGTACCCGGAACACACATCTATTTCTGTCTGTGTGTTTTAGCAAATACTTCCCCTCTCCAAATCTGAAAGCCTCCCACCTCCATTCACCTGCCCAAATATTGAGTTTTAAGTGGTACCATCTGCCATGAAATATTTCTGTAATGCTTCCGCTCATATAGATCACTTCACAATTTGTATGTAAAGTAAATAGAGTTTGTTTTTGTTGCCTTTCATTCAGTACGTATCCTGCTATCTTGTTCATCTTTGGATTTGGGATGCAATCGCATTAGTATTTATCTGATGGTCATATCTTAAATGTGTCTGTATGCCCTAAAAAAGCCACTATAGGGTTTGACAAGTAGACAATAATTTTCAAAACTATTTTTTATGGGTAAATACATAATAGATTGCAGCAGAATGAGCACTAGGCCAGACATCAGAATTGTAATGTGGTCTTAGGAAATCTTGCTTAACTTCCTGATCCTCAGTTATCTGGTCTCTGAAACAGAAAAGTGATGTCTTTTCTGTCTATTTTGAATGATTTTTAGGAGTTACAAATAGGACGGGAAGAGCTTCTTAATTTCAAAAAAATACTTCAGCTATTATTTCAGGTGAATTTATAAGGTCAATTTATTGCTTTTTTTTTTAAGTTCAATATAAAGAAAACTACCAAAGTTGGATAGAAAGGGATTTGGGGTTGCCCACACTCAGACAGGAAGTTGCTTACAACTTTAAGGGGAAAAATTCCTAATTTGTTTGGGGAAATGCGTTTATTCCATCTCACGAGAGGGCTGAAGCGCATAGAAAAGCTGTGTGTCTGAAACCAATGGCAGAACTAGAAATACAATACAAATCTTCTAATTCTTGGGGATCTGGATATCTGTGAAGTATTTTCTATCCTTGAAGACAGCAACTAAAATTTTGGAATAAAACCTTAGTTTTTTAATGTGGGTTTTTGTACATTATTAAATCTAAAATGCATATGTTTTCCAAATTTGAAAATACATAATGTCCTTTATGGTTTTACTTACCATGATTTAAAGACGAAAAGGGAATTAATGAATAATAAGAGAGGAATGTAGGCTATTCTGTCATGATCTTTTCTTATTGATTCTCCTTTGTCTGATACTGTTCAAAGATGTTCCAAAGTTTACATTTCAGGAGATCAACTCCCAATGTAACTGACTTTATGAATATTGACTGAAACATTTGAGGGGAATTAGATATACTTTCTTCTTATATGACTAAAACTTCAACTTAAAATATGGAGAGTGATGCACACCCAGAACTTCAACTACATAACTTAAATCAAGTAGAACGTTTATTTTCTCAAAGTTTTTCCCTGTTCTGTTGAGGTTTGTGATGCAATTCTCTACGGAGAAATAAACAAATGCCAGCAAATCTGTATGACATCAAACCAAACTGGAAGAGAATTTGTCTTGTTGTATAACCTCTCTGTGATGGCAAAGGAACGCTGTGATCAGGGTGAAGAAATGCTGACTCAATGTTTTTCCATCTGGAATTTTAACAGCCATGCCGTTGGCCTTCCTAACAGGGAAAATTGCATTTATTTGACATAAATAATGTAAATGCACCTTTTTGCTAAATTCATATTTACTTCTAGATTTTTGAGCATGTTTACCACAAGCACTTTGGTTTCTCCAGCTTAAATAATGTATTACTTTAGGGACTAATTCTGTGGCATTCACTTAGAAAATACAGTATGCAGCCAATAAACATAAAAAAAAAAAAAAAAAAAAAAAAAACTCATCATCACTGGTCATTAGAGAAATGCAAATTGAAACCACAATGAAATACCATCTCATGCCAGTTAGAATGGCGATCATTAAAAAGTCAGGAAACAACATATTCTGGAGAGGATGTGGAGAAATAGGAACGCTTTTATACTGTTGGTGGGAGTGTAAATTAGTTCAATCATTGTGGAAGACAGTGTGGTGATTCCTCAGGGATCTAGAACCAGAAATACCATTTGGCCCAGCCATCCCATTACTGGGTATATACCCAAAGGATTATAAATCATTCTACTATAAAGACACATGCACACATGTGTTTATTGCAGCACTATACACAATAGCAAAGACTTGGAACCAATTCAAATGTCCATCAATGATAGACTGGATTAAGTAAATGTGGCACATATACACCATGGAATACTATGCAGCCATAAAAAAGGATGAGTTCATGTCCTTTGCAGGGACATGGGTAAAGCTGGAAATCATCATTCTCAGCAAATTAACACAAGAACAGAAAACCAAACACCACATGTTTTCACTCATAAGTGGGAGTTGAACAGTGAGAACACATGGACACAACAAGGGGAACATCACACACTGGGACCTCCTGCGAGGGTGGGGGGCTAGGGGAGGGATAGCATTAGGAGAAATACCTAATGTAGATGATGGGTTGATGGGTGCAGCAAACCACTATGGCACATGTATACCTATGTAACAAACCTGCACGTTCTGCATGTGTACCCCAGAACTTAAAGTATAATAATAAAGAAAGAAAGAAAATACAGTCCCAGAAGTCAATTCTAGGCTATAAATTTACTCAAATTCCATCATTTTTTCCAAATTCAAATGCTGTTCTGAGACCATGATAATAATGAGGATTTGTTGGAAGGGTAATGGAGGTGACTATTGTTTTTATTTCTGAAATAAAATTTGTAATTTAGTTCCTTAACGTAATTTGTGGATTAATTTCCTAAATATTCTCCATGCCTTTTTAAACAGAAAAGAAATATTGACAAGGGCTGACTTATGTCATATACATATATATTTAAATATATATATTAAAGGTTATATATACTAAGGGAAAATTGGTAGATGACTTTCTGAATAAATAAATATTTTATTATTCTGCTCTTAAACTGAGTACTTTAAAAAAAAAGGTTAGCTAAACGTATTACAAAGTTAGTTTAAACACTTTCTGCTTTGAAAAACATCGAAGTTTTATCAATAATATAGTTGAATAGATGTTCTTTGTGTTTTGGGTTTTTTTCTCCATTTGTTTCCAAGAAATTTCCATATCCTGTATCTTTTTGCCTTCTCTTGTGTTCCCATCATTCTTTCTTTCTCTTTGGTCATGGCTCTGATTAAAATCCTTATTGTCTTTTTCATGCTGAATTTCATTAGTTGCTGGACTAATATTCTTATCTATAGTCTCATTTCCTTTTAAGACATTAGTGATAGATATCTGTGCTTCTCATCGATATTTCCTATTCTCCTCCTTCCAACACAGGGTAAAGCTGCACTGTTCTCTTCCTGTGTGGAATCTGAGCTGTGACGTGGTGCTTCCTGGTGGAAGCTTATCTGGGCAGTGTTCAAGGCACCATGCCCCTACATCTGCTGCTGTTGCTGATGGTGGTCACTTGTGAAGTTTCTGACAGCGGGGGCCCTGAATGAATATGAAATGGAAGAGCACCCTCTTCTCCACCCTAAATCCAAGACAGATCAGGAAATAGGTTATAAGCCACTGAGAATTTTAGAGTTGTTTTTGACTACAACATAACACAGTTTTTCATAACTAATAACATGATTCTATTTCCAAAGTAGATCTTTTGAAGAATAGTCTTTTTAATATGTAAGTTTTGTACTGTTACTACTGTGCTCTAAATTCTTTTGTGGCATCTCAAGGCAGATAAATAAAAATAAAATGTCTAAGTCTAGTACCTAAGGTCCTTTATGAACTGGCCCTCTGTTAGAACTAACATAAGAGTTTAAAAATGTGGTGAATTTTTTAAAATATGAAAATGTAGGAATTTCTATATATAAAATACAATAACAAAGGTTTTCAGTTATAATACCAACCACTTTTTCTCTCCTCACTATATCTTATAAATGTGTCTTATGCTATTTATAAGACACATTTAAGTCATGCCAGTTTCTAGGTCTTTGGTAAATTTAACTCAATATAGATTTTCCCTTAAAACCTGACTACAGTCTGCTTTCATTCAGTCACCTAACTTTCACTGAGATGTAATAATAAACACTTAAGCCTTTAGTGTTCACAGGTATGTGAGGTTAGTAGCACTTACTGTGACAAATGAAGACAACATGTATTGTTGCATAGTCATAGAGTCCCGTCTCAGGTATTTAATAGTTACATCAAGTGGGATACGAATTCTAATCACTATGACACATAAACTCCTTATTTATAGAGTAAGGATAACAATCTCTATCATAGAGACTTGTGAAGTTTAAATTAAATCATGTATTTAAATTACTTGGCATAGAGGTGGAGTTCGACCACTGCTGGGTTCCCTCAGTTTTTTGCAGATGGGAAAACAGAGGCTCATGGTTGAATAATAAATGGGTTTGTACATCTTTCTCGACTTCGGTCTTCTAGGCTTAGTGCATTCCTGTGTGATTTAAATTTCCTTTTCTCCTCCAGATTATCATTCCCTTCATTTCCTTTGCTTTATTCTTCCACATCTATGAATGAGAGTAATCTGCTGTGGCTGTGAGGAGGCAGAGAGTAAGATAATGAGAGTCCCAAAGCCTTCTCTGGGTCATAAGGATTCATAAAGTGATTTCAAAAATACTGCTAGAAACACTCTCCCCACTTCCAAAAGAAGTCTGTCCTTCTGTCTGTCACTGAAAAAGCCCTGCAAATTATGGCTTGTGACTACAGGTAAAAAGCCCTGCAAATTATGGCTTGTGACTACAGGTAAAAAGCCCTGCAAATTATGGCTTGTGACTACAGGTAAAAAGCCCTGCAAATTATGACTTAACAAACATGTGGAGGATTATTTATTGCAATAGCAATGTCTCAAAGAAATATATCAAGACAGCCTGGAATTTAGTGGTAGTTCTGAAAAATAAAGAATCCAGATATTCTCAATGTTCCTGTCATTATGTTGTCAATTATCTTAACACTGGAAATGTTAAAAAGATAGAAAGTAGTGTCTTTTAACGTCCTATAACTTTTAGAATGTAGTATGTATCATTGCTGCTTGAGAAATTATTTCCTCTTGAACAAAGAAATGCTGGCATTTTTAGTAGTAGAGACTCAAAATACCTTCCAAGTCTTCACACTTGTGAACCACTATGTGATCATAAAAATTATGTACTTTTTAACCAGTGTAAAACATTTAAAAATGCTAGTTTCATCGGTAGGTAGGGAAAGAATGTTTAAAAATGTATACATAATCTAAGCATGAGTTGTAAGAAAACAGATGTAGACACACAGAAAGAGACTGCAAGGAAACACAGCGAAGTGTTAATAGTAGATTCCTCTGAAAAGTGCTACGAGGTGATCTTTATTTTTTATTTATTAATTTATAGTATTTTAAAGTTTTTAAAATTAGCCACATATTTTTATTACTATTATACATGTAATTCTAATGTGTTTCTTTATTTATATGTATGTGTATATACATGATATTGATCTATTTTGCATATTTCTGGAACTGTTAACATTATTGAACTCATTAGTACAATTTTGCTTTTGACTTATTGACAACCGAGAAGCATATAAAATGATAGTCAATAACCTTGTGTTCTTGTTTTAAAAGAAATTCTCTAACATTTAGAGAGTTATGATGTTAGCTCTCATTTTTACACAAGTATTACTTATTAAGTTATGGAAACCATTTTTAGATTTGTATATCAAATGTCTATTTGACGTGTCACTTGAATGTCTTGCCAGGGAATATTCATTACTGTGGCAGAGACGGTTTTAGTTTTTCCCTGTTATGATTTTTCCTCTTCATTTTAAGAAACATTATTTGTTCCTTGAAAATCTGAAAAAAACACTCATGACATTTCTGAACCCAGGAAAGTTCTTTGAATAATTATGTAATAACACTTAAAATCTTTTCATGATTAATACTGTAGCCAGCCATTTTATTTTTTCTTTTTCAAAAAAACAATTCATTTATTTCTATAAAAGTATCCAATTTGTAGAAAGTTTTATTTAATAGCAATTACATTTTATACCACTTTATGATAATTTTATTTTTTTTACTTCTTTAATTATATTTATTTATTTTTATGTTTTATTATACTTTAAGTTCTAGGATACATGTGCACAATGTGCAGGCTTGTTACATATGTATACATGTGCCATGTTGGTGTGCTGCACCCATTAACTCGTCATTTACATTAGGTATATCTCCTAATGCTATTCCTGCTCCCAAGATAATTTTAATACATATTTTCTGTACTCTTATTCCCTTTTCATTTCCAGTTTATGACTCTGTGTGTGTGTGTGTGTGTGTGTGTGTGCATGTATGTATATTTGATAGGTTAGGTTAGCCAAAAGTTTTTTGCATATTTGCAAAATATGCACATTTGTGTATGTATGCCTATTTGATAGGTTAGATTAGCCAAAAGTTACTTCTGCCTAGAAAACCACAATTTTTCTCAAACTACTTCTCCTTTTCTCCTCCTCAACTAGATACCTCCTCTTCATTCAGCATGTCCCAGTTTAAATGAAGCTTCCATAGGGAAGACACTTGATTGCCTCAGTTCAGTGAGGTTTCCATCCACCACACCTCACTGTATCATTAACTCTGGTTAACTATAATCAATTACTGAGAAAAAGAAGCAAAGAAGATATATAACATACATATGTATGTGGTTTGGGAGGGACTTGTGTGGGTTTTCTGTGGAGCTGGCAATATTTTATTCCTAATATGATGACATTAAACAGGTTTTTAATTAGTGATACTTCGTTGAATTGTACAATTACATTTGTACAGGCAGAAGCACTTTGATGCTATGTTTTACTTAAATAAAATGATTTTATAAATTCAAGGTACTGTTATTTTTTTCACGTTTTGCAGATGAGAACTCTACCACAGACCTGACTACGTTCTAAAAACAGACTTTTGGGCACTATTTCTATGGCAATCTGGAATTACAGAAAATTTTAAGCAATAAAGTAACATAAACATAAGAAGAGGGAAGCTGGAATCAGAGAAACAGGCTATGAAGCTATTTTCCCTAAGACTTAGCTTTTAGCCAAGATAGAATTACAAAGAGTAGATTTACCATCATGCCTGATTCAATCACATAACGAACAAAATAAATGAGGCAATAGTTTTTAAGACATTGCACATTAGTCAATGCAGGGCAGTGATTCCTGAGAAACTGAAAACAAATGAAGTGAGGCCTATGTTTTCCTAATTGATTTCTTTAATAGTGGGTCTACACTCTTGGGTAGGAAAGAAGAATCCAGGTAGAGCCCAGTAGAGCCCTGAAGTTGAGGACAAGGAGCTAACCATTTGGGGAGATCAAGGCAGTTAGAGTTCATAGGGCAGAGTACAGGAGAGAAGAAAGAAGCACAGAGAGAATTTCTGACGTATGCAGAGCATCACCCTTTAGTATTCAACTGAGTAGTGGTCAGCCCATGCATGTGAAGAAACTATCTGATCAACCTAAAAGGATTAGAAAGAGTAATGTCTGATATCCATACAGGACCTAGCAGAGTGCCTCTTCTCACCAGGTAGGCTGGAAAACCTCATGATACACGGGGCTTTAGAAAGAGTACCTAGAAGATTCTTGGTTCATTAGTGAGTAATAATTAACCCTAGACTAAAAGCTACTCTGGTCCTGTGGAAGCATTTCCAAAATACTGCATCTAAGAAAAAAGTTGAAGAATATTTATATAAATACAAAAATATCTAGCACTCAGCAAGATAAAATTCATTATGTCTGGAAACCAAATAAAAAGTTTTGAGAAATACAGAGAAGATGAAAACTGTTGCAGGAAGTCAGGGACACCAAACGGAGGGACTGGCTGAAGCCACGGCAGAAGAACATAAATTGTGAAGATTTCATGGACATTTATTAGTTCGCTGAATTAATACTTTTATAATTTCTTACACTTGTCTTTACTGCAATTTCTGAACATAAACTATGAAGATTTCATAGACATTATCACTTCCCCAATTAATACTCTTGTAAATTCCTACACCTGTCTTTACTTTAATCTCTTAATCCTGTCATCTTTGTAAGCTGAGGATGTGTCGCCTCAGGATGCTGTGATGATTGTGTTATCTGTACAAATTGTTTATAAAACGTGTGTTTGAACAATATGAAATCTGGGCATCCTAACAAAAGAAGAGGATAACAGCGATTTTCAGGGAACAAGGGAGATAACCATAAGGTCTGACTGCCTGTGGGGCCAGGTAGAACAGAGTCATATTTCTCTTCTTGCAGAAAGTGAATAGGAGAAATATCGCTGAATTCTTTTCCCAGCAAGGAATAACCCTGGGAAAGGAATGCATTCCCAGTGGGGAGGTCTCTAAAATGGCCGCTCTGGGAGTGTCTGTTTTATGCAGTTGAAGATAAGGGATGAAATATGTCCTGGTCTCCTGCAGTGTCCTCAGGCTTGCTAGGATTAGGAAATTCCAGCCTGATGAATTCTAATCAGACTGGTTGTCTGCCCTTGAGCCCTGTTTCCTGTTAAGATGTTTATCAGTGACATTGTGTGCCCAGCGGGACATGGAACTTCATCAATAATGCTAATTTCACCCTGGCCTTGTGATCTTGCTCTGCCATTTGCCTTGCGATATGTTATTGCCTTTTGAAGCATGTGATCTCAGTGACCCACTCCCTATTCATACACTCCCTCCCCTTTTGAAATCCCTAATAAAAAGTTTCTGGTTTTGTGGCTCAAAGGGCATCATGGAACCTGCCAATATGTGATGTCACCCCCAGTGGCCCAGCTGTAAAATTTCTCTTTGTACTCTTTCTCTTTATTTCTCAGACTGGCCAACACTTAGGGAAAATAGAAAAGAACCTGCATTGAAATATTGGGGGCTGGTTCCCCTGATACATGACCCATAATAAGTAGAAAAATAATAAAAATGTACCCAGAAATTATACAGATTTTAGAATTAGCAGACAAAGGCCAGGTGTTGTGGTTCACACCTGTAATCCCAGCACTTTGGGAGGCCAAGGCAGGTGGATCACCTGAGGTCAGGAGTTCGAGGCCAGCCTGGCCAATATGGTGAAACACCATCTCTTTACTAAAAATACAAAAAATTAGCCAGGTGTTGTGTTGGACACCTGTAATCCCAGCCACTCAGGAAGCTGAGGCAGGAGAATCCTGGGAAGTGGAGGTTGCAATGACCTGAGATCGTGCCATTGCACACCGACCTGGGCAACAAGAGTGAAACTGTATCTAAAAAAAAAAAAAGAAAAAATAATTATCAGACAAAAGCATTAAAAGTTATAACTGTATTCCATGTAAAAAATGTCATGTAAAGACATAAAACCTTTTAAAAGATCTAAATCAAACTCCTAGTAATGAAAACTACAATGTCTGAGATGAAAAATATACTAGATGGAATTAATAACCAACTAGATATTGTAGTAAGGAAGATTTAGAAGAGATTGAATGTGAAAAGATAGCATTACAAACTATCTGGAGAGAAAGAAAGGAAAAAAGACAATGGAAAGAACAACAGTGATTTATGGGACAACTTCAAGAGATCCACTATACATGTAATTGAGGCCCCTAAAGGAGAACAGGAAACAGAAAAAAAAAAAAAAAAAAATTAGAGAATAAAGGCTGAAGAATTTCTAAATTTTAAGAAAAACTATAAATCCACAGACCCAAGAAGCCCAACAAAGAAGCATAAGACCCAAGCATAAGAACCATGAAGCAAAGTATAGTGACACATATCACATTTAAATTATAGCTAGGCCTCCATATCTGCAGGTTCTGCATCCATGAATTCAAACAATCACAAATTAAAAATAATTGAAAAGAAAATGGATAACTGCATCTATACTGAACATGTACAGACTTTTTTCCTTGTCAATTATTCCCTAAACAATGTAGTATTAACAACTACCTACATAGCATTTTTATAGTGTTAGGTATTACAAGTAATCTAGAGATAATTTAAAGTATATGAG
This sequence comes from Piliocolobus tephrosceles, assembly GCF_002776525.5. NCBI lineage: Eukaryota > Metazoa > Chordata > Mammalia > Primates > Cercopithecidae > Piliocolobus > Piliocolobus tephrosceles. Next base: position 390,470 of record NC_045438.1, read on the forward strand.
AAAATGTGCATAGGTTATATGCAAATACTACACCATTTTATATAAAAGAGGCTTGAACATCTATGGATTGTGGTAGTTGTAGGGGGTCCTGGAAGCAATCCCTCATGGATGCCAAGGGACAACTGTATTTAAAAATCAGTGATAAAGAGAAAAATCTTAAAAGAATCCAATGAAAAATGAGACTTTATGTTGAGAGGAATAAATTTAAGAATGGTAAATTCTTCTTCTAAAAGAATTTGAGAAGATAGTACATCTTTAAAGTACTAAAAATAAAATAAAATTTGTCAAACCAGAATTATATACCAAGAAAAACTCTCTTTCAACTATCTTTCAATAAAGAAGGCAAAATACTTTTTTATACATACAACAGCAGGGAAAATTCAACCAACAGACTCACATTAAAATGAATATTTTAAAAATTATTTAGGCAGGATCAGGTATGGTGGCTCACTCCTGTAATTCCAGCACTTTGGGAGGCTGAGGCAGATGGATTTCTTGAGGTCAGGAGTTCCAGACCAGGCTGGCCAATATGGTGAAACCTTGGTTTCTACTAACAATATAAAAATTAGCCAGGTGTGGTGGCGGGCACCTGTAGTCCCACCTACTCGGGAGGCTGAAGCAGGAGAATCACTTGAACCTCCACGGCAGAGGTTGCAGTGGGCCAAGATCGCAATGGGCTGAGATCGTGCCACTGTGCTCCAGAGTGGTGACAGAGGCAGACTCTGTCCCCCCAAAAAAAAAGAATTTCTTTAGGCAGAAGGAAAATTATCTCTCTCCATTTATTTAAGTATTCTTTGATTTATTTAATCAGTGTCCTGCAGTTTTAGCCTATACATATTTTACATGTCTTGTTATATTTATAAATGATTATTCATATTTTGCTACTATTATGAATGATACCTTTTTAATACTTTAATGTTTAATTTTTACTGCAAGTATATTGAAATAAAATTGATTTTTGTGTATTGATGTATTCTCCAATCTCACAGTAGTCTGTGGATACAGTCAGCTACATTAACTGATTTTCAAATAGAACTAGAGTTTTTAAAGCACTTTTGGCTTATATGTTTTGAAGTTATTGCCCTCAAATAGTAATAGGGCAAAGAGCTATGTCATGCCCCTAAGTCTGATGAAGCAGTCCCAGCTGAGATTGCTTATATATTTTAGATAGAATTAAGAAATAAACTATGTGAAAGATAGACTAGATATAAGGGACAATGATAGAATGAGGGAATATACAGTACTGCCTCACAAAATTAATTGCACGAAAGGAAGCATGCCCTTGGTTCAGTGGACCTAGCAACCAGTGCAGATTGAGGATCTGTAACCATAAGTGATTCCTGCATGTGTTCCTTTTTATCTTAGGAGTTGTCTGAGTGCATACTGTTTCAGTCCACTGCATGTCATCTGGTCCTAATATCTACATCTGAGTTGTGTTTCTTGCTGCAAAACAGTTTCATAACCATATTTATTCTGTTTTACCTTCTTGCTGCACCACTGAGATTTCAATACAGGCTAAATCATGGCTTATCATAATAAGTTGAATGCCTATTACGTGCAAAAAAAAAAACTCTGCTAATCACACAAAGAGGAGCTAAACAGCATTTCAGAAACACTAAGGCATGAAAGAAGGGCGTAAGTAATCACAAATTTTTTAAATGTTACATGCAAAGAAAGTGATATAAGCAAAAGGAGAAGAAGTTAATAAAAACTGGAGAAGAAAATTACAATGATGGTCTTTAAATATTGAGAGGATTGTTGCATAGGAGAGAGAATAAACTAATATTGTTATTTGAAGTGGCAGAACTAATACCCGTGGGCAGAAATATAACGAAACGCAGATATAAAATGTCAGTGTAAGGAAAAGCTTCAGAGCAATTAAAGCTGTTCAAAAATCCAATGACATCATTTTCTAGGTAATAAATTCCCTCTCACTGTTTATGTCAGACAGAAGTAGAAGGGACAGATGTCAGGGATGCTTTCAGTGAAATTTCTGAACTGATAGAGGTTTGTGAAACAGAGATTGCTAAGTTTTTTTTGTTTTTGTTTGTGTTTTTTCCCAAAGAGTCCAGTTGAAGTAGGTCACCAAAAATATTTTCAGAAGGGGGAAAACACTACCTTGGAAACAGAAATCTTTAAATCTCTCTCAGACTAAAAAGGCATGAGGACTTTATATCCAAGTAAGCATTATGAAAAATAGCCCTGCCCATGAAGTAAAATTTCCATAGAACCCCATTTAATTAGAATATTGGGATAAAACTATTTTGTTTCTTTGAGAATACTGGGGATGTACTCCCCTTTCTTGTCCCTTCATAGTATTCCACAATATTTGTTCAAAGAATAGCTGTTTACTAAAATTAGCATATTGCTTTTCTGTCCCTTGCAAATTAGCATCCCTAAGTGGCTAAAAGATTTTCTAGGCTTTCAAGAGCCTCTATAGTATTCATCAGAGTAACTCAAGCTGAATACATTTTTTTGCTTACACAAATTTGTTGCTAAGCAGAAAATTTGGTACATCTAATTATGTAATGCTACTTGTCCTTCTCCCTAGGAAACGCCCCAATTTTCACAATGTTTGAGAGCCCCAAACTCAGCCAGAGCATGCTTTGTGTTTCTTCCTTGATACTGGGCAACAGGGTAGTCTGTGAAACGAAGAAAATATTCATTACCCCTGTCATTAGAACACTGAACCTAAGTAAAAGTCCTCTAAAAAGAACAAAAGGCTATCATGAAAGTTTAATGGTGCCAACTTAAATAAGTCTTTATTTTAAGGGACATGAATTGTATTCTCCACCAATTTAGAGTGCTGATAAAACTCACATTCAACAATTCAGAGTACTTAGAAGTGGTATTTCAGATAAGATTCTTTTTCTTTTTTTTTTTTTTTTTTTTTTTTTTTTTTTGAGATGAGGTCTTGCTCTGTCGCCCAGGCTGGAGTGCAGTGGCATGATCTCGGCTCACTGCAAGCTCCGTCTTCCGGGTTCACGCCATTCTCCTGCCTCAGCCTCTCGAGTAACTGGGACTACAGGCACCCGCCACCACTTCCTGCTAATTTTTTTGTATTTTTAGTAGAGACGGGGTTTCACCGTGTTAGCCAAGATGGTCTCGATCTCCTGACCTTGTGATCCACCCGTCTCGGCCTCCCAAAGTGCTGGGATTACAGGCGTGAGCCACCATGCCCAGCCATTTCTCAGCTTCTTGAACCATCTATTAAACATCTTCCTTTGTCATAGGTTATTCTAATATTGTCATTTTTGCCTATAATTTTCTCATTGGCATACATTTTAAGAATACCATTAGCATTAGGGTCAAAACTAATTTTGTATGTCTGCAAGCTCAAGTTTGCCCAATAAGTTTTATCCATGGGTGTTGCCTTTATATATTCACAAACTTAAAGACATCAGGATGGTTAAATAAGTAATATTTGTAATAAGTAATATTTATATTTCAAAATAAGTAATATTTTTAAATAAGTAATATTTGTATGTTTAGGGGAATGGGAGGATATTGAGGTTGTTTGCACAATCAAAGCAGCAATTACATTACCATCAGCTCCATCATCAGAGAACATTAGGTAAATGTGACATCCAAGAGCAGTAAATCCTGGATATTTTCAGATGTATAATTATACAAGCCAGACAGAAACTTCTGTAGCATAAGAAACAGCCTGAGAAGGAATTATGCTATAATGTGACTCCTGGCCATTAATAAAAAAGGCCATAGGAGTTTCTGAGTTTGAAGTCTAACGTTAGTATCGCCAATAGATAAACATCAGGCCTATGTATTCTCTCACTTGGCACCTTCAAAGACCTTCTCAATAGTGGCCAGGATGGATGGATATATGCACGTCAATGCCTTCATCTTCCAGGACTTTTTCCATTGGTGCTAGGATGAATGTATACATATAGACCAATCCCTCATGAGAGAAGTCAGTCTATACTGGATTGACTGTTGGGAAAAAAAGATTAATTTGCAGGAAAGACGTACAACCTATGTGAAGGTAAATGCTAGGCAAAAGCCTTTTTTTCCTTTCTGAAGTTCTTCTGGTGCCTGAGCTTGAAGTTGGTCAACAAACTATTGATCTTTGATTTGCCAAATTATTCTCCACCAAAGTGGGCCTTTGACTTGATCTCAAGGATTCTATTTTGAATGGAAAGTTGGTGACATTTAAAAAATCTCTTCCAGGCCGGGCGCGGTGGCTCAAGCCTGTAATCCCAGCACTTTGGGAGGCCGAGACGGGCAGATCACGAGGTCAGGAGATCGAGACCATCCTGGCTAACACGGTGAAACCCCCGTCTCTACTAAAAAATACAAAAAACTAGCCAGGCGAGGTGGCGGCGCCTGTAGTCCCAGCTACTCGGGAGGCTGAGGCAAGAGAATGGCATAAACCCGGGAGGCGGAGCTTGCAGTGAGCTGAGATCCGGCCACTGCACTCCAGCCTGGGTGACAGAGCGAGACTCCGTCTCAAAAAAAAAAAAAAAAAAAATCTCTTCGAAAGATCAAACCAATATCTTACCAATATTCTTTATACCAATAGTTTCAGTCATAAGAAATAGCAGGAATAAGTAGGCTGTTCCCCAATTCAAGGTCTTATTAAATAGAGGATCATTTTCTTTTCTTTGTAAATAAACAATTTAGCATAAATCATAAATAACAAGGAGGCATTATTCGATATTTAAAATAGAATAAATGATATAAAATTTAAAAATGTAAGAAATTAGGATTATTTTTCATTGTCCATTTTTGACTCCCCCAGTGTTTAATAGTCATGTAACTAAAGTTCTTTAGGCTTTCCCTTCTTTATCCACATTTGGATAAATGATCCAAATTAGATCCAGTTTCTAATTTTCTATTTCTGAATTTTCCTATACACAGATCCAATGTCTCAGTAATAAGAAATTAAATGTTAAGTGGAAACTCAATTGAAGACCATCTTGTCTTGTTCCATTATAGCAAAACCACAAAATACCACGCTTAGTGAGATTTGATTTTCCATATAATTTTCTAACCAATGATATATTTTCTTTCTTCTCTGAGCCAGTTTCTTTATTAGCAAAATTTCTATTTGACAATAATATGTTTGTTCCTTTAAAAATGTGGATAAAAAGCACCTGCATGTCAATTATCAGCGGATTTAGTACACAATGTATGGCAAATGACCGATGAATCTGAAGCTTTTGTCTTTGTTTGACTCACCTACTATTTGTGCAACGAAAAGACTTTAGCAGATGTGGGGAAGTGCGGTAGGTGTTGAAGGACACACAGATAGAAAAAGGAAAAAATATCAAAATCCAGGACAATAGGTGACAATCACTTAAATTCCTCATGATGGTGATTTACTACATCCGGAAACACAGGCTCTTCAATTTTTCCTTTCTTTGTGAAAATCATGAAGAGGGAACGGGACATAATAGGCCAGAAGTACGTGGGAAAAAAATGAAATGAAACCAGAAAATAATGAGACAAACTCATTTCATTTTCTGTATGAAACAGCAAAAAAAAAAAAAACATGTCTTCTCATCTTGTCCAAATGCCATCTCCCATTATTTCCTTTTGGAAGTTTTTTAAGGAAGTCTGGACTTCTTTGTCCTAAACTTCTTTGTATATATGAGGACTACAGTTAAAATCTTCAATAATTATTGAGAATTATCAATATCAACAAGATTTGAGGACTGAGAATTATAGGCAGCAAATCATGACCTGATATGAAAAAAAATTTGAGAAGTATAATGTTTGTACAAATGTAAATTATTGTATCTTAAGTCTATTACTGATAATAATAACTACCTCTTATAAATTATCTGAATGGTATCATTTATTTTTATTGTCTTCATGATTTTTTTGCTTGTTTGTTTTTTGAGACAAAGTCTCACTATCACCCAGGTGGGAGTGCAGTGGCACGATCTCGGCTCAGTGCAACCTCCACCACCCGGGTTCAAGAGATTCTTCTGCCTCAGCCTCCTGAGTAGCTGGGACTATAGGCATGAGCCACCATGCCTGGCTAATTTTTGTATTTTTAGTAGAGACGGGATTTCGCCATGTTGGGTAGCCTGGTCTTGAACTCCTGACCTCAAGTGATCCCCCTGCCTCAGCCTCCCAAAGTGCTGGAATTATAGGTGTGAGCCACTGTGCTTGGCCTCTATCTTCATGTTTTTAAGGCTTTACATTTAAAGAAATTTCTACAGTGTTCAATCTTTCTTAAATCCTACTAAATGTTAAAATCACGTTATTTTGAATGTAGCTGTATTCCTCTAATTGGTTTTATACTGTCTTGAAACACGCATAATATTTTTTCTGGCATTTAATAAACATTTTTAACAGATAGTTGGCTTACCTATTCTCAAATAAAATTATGGTTTTGAAATATTACAAATATTTGAATACTTGAGATCAGATTACATGTGAATAAAATTAATAATAGTAAAAAGTACAGGAGAGCAATAAGAGAGGCAACAGAGACATAATTTGTATTTTGGCTTTGGATTTTTTTTGTGTGCTTAGAGTTGAACAACGTTGTAATTGATATTCTAAGAACTAAAGTACTTCTAATAAAATGAGTGAGTGAGACAAGATCTGTCTCAAAAGCTATAAGAAAGCAGTATAATTTCTGATATAATATTATTTACCATTTTATGATGAATGCTTAAATCTATTGCATTTGTTACTTAATCTTTTTTTGATACTCAAATAAAATATAAAACAATTTATTCCAAAACCATACCAAAAACATACAATGAAATGTATCCCTTTTAACGACAATAAAAAGAGTCATCTTTACATTTTACAATTTGAAGACCTTTTGTTCCAACAAAAAAGTCTCATAAAAGTTAATTCCATAATTAAAGTGTCAAATGTACTTTCCTGTGTATATAAACTGTATTCTCTCTTTAAATGCAAAATATTCAGATACAGCAGTTTTATTATGAAATTGTTCTCAATTTCTGAAATTCTCACTAGTCCATGGTATCCCATTTCCACACGCTTCTTAAAATGAAGAAGACCAATGGCGAAACCTTTCCTTTCAGATCATTTTTTTCAGATGTCAATGCCTTGCTGACGCAAAGTGCAACATGCCTTTGTCATTCCTTTCATCTGAAATATTTTCCCAGTAGTTACTCAGTATTTTGCACAAAGAACAGTTGCAATACCTGTCATTTAAAAATTCATAACATGTTGTAATTCTTTCTATATGATTTTAAGATCTTAAAGTTATTGCTACAGTGATTCACTATTTTCTTTACAGATATTTTAATAAATGTTCCTCAATTCTAGAAGACTGTTCAAATCCTTTAAAGTGAGGGTCAACAAACATCTTCTGTAAAGATCCAGATATTTTGTGTGTCATTTTTCTGATGCATTTTTTTACAATTCTAAAATGTTTTAAAAAATTATTTAGCTATGCGCTAATTTGCTATCCCCTACTTTAAAAAATACAAGTAACTGGCCAGGCACAGTGGCTCAGGCCTATAACCCCAGCACTTTGGGAGGCCGAGACAGACGGATCATGAGGTCAAGAGATCGAGACCACCCTGGCTAACACGGTGAAACCCCGTCTCTACTGAAAATACAAAAAACTAGCCGGGCGAGGTGGCAGGCGCCTGTAGTCCCAGCTACTCGGGAGGCTGAGGCAGGAGAATGGCGGGAACCCGGGAGGCGGAGCTTGCAGTGAGCTGAGATGCACTCCAGCCTGGGCGACAGAGCGAGACTCCATCTCAAAAAGAAAAAAAAAAATAGAAGTAACTGGTCTCTAAATTAGAATACTCAAGTGTTAATAAAATGTAAACTTCACATTGTACAGTAAAATAAACCCATGGTTTCTGACTACTAAATTGAAAGTTCATAAGCAGTAAGACATGAATCCCATTCAGAGAGTAGGGCTACATTCCAGATATTCTTTTTAATCAGTGACACTTTCTTATGGCTTCTTTTTCATTTTGATTGAATAAGTCACATATCTTTATTTTGTTTTTTCTTGGTCTTACTTTTGATAGGGAAAAATTCGCTTCATGAGGCTAATTTGAAGTTTTTGAAGTCACCTTAATCTAAAGCATTGGCTATTTGCTGTATCTGATCTTAATATTATATGTGTCAGGGACTGTGAATTAAATAAGTTAGATATTTATAATTTTTAAAATTTGTAGTTCAGTAACTTAGTTGCTGGCTAAATTAGAACAAGTAAACAGATGAAGATAATGTCAATAAGTGCCATTACAAAGAAAACAGATGATCTTCTAGCAGGAAAAACTTTGAATATATAGTTTAGGGACCTGGACATTATCTATTTCTTCTTTTTATAATTACCCTTTCTGAGTCTCAGTTTTGCATCTACGAAATGTGATTGAGACTTCTGTAACTTCAAATGTTTGTAAAAGGAGATGGGACATAAACTAAAATACAACAGCCACAATAGCGAAATAATCTTTTCCATAGGTAGTTTACTGGTTTGTTGTATGAATCAAATTCAATAATATAGACCACTGTAAACTACAAAGCATGAAACAAATACTATTTTAAACAAAAAGACAAATGGGAAATTCTGCAAATGTTCTTCCCAGATTTGGAGGTGAAAAGAAAACGTCAGACTTTGAGGTTTGGAGTGTGAGCTCCGGTGACGAGAACTGCGACGGAAAAGCTTGTTAAGGTGCTATGAAGAGGGTATGGCCAGAGGATGGGGGACCTGTTCGCACTATATGGGGTTGTATATGACTGAATATCACTTTTCAGAGTTAGCCTTCAATTTATAATGTTACAGGCTTCATTATGTCTGCCTGAAGCCTCGCACTCTGTGTCTGTCTGGACATATAGTTCCCACTGAAGACCCACTTACTTAAATGCCTTAAGCAGGAAGCGGGAAGGAACAACTCCAGCAGAGAATAAGACTCCCCCACAAAGTTCATAAGGATGAGAGGCATGGGTAGTGCTGATACAGTGGTGAAGGCACTGGTTTTGACAGATTTGATCCTCAAAAACTGATGGTATGCAGCCACCATCTGGAATACTGTTTGGTAGAGTTCAAGTGTTGATGTGTTTGAGGAACCTTAAGGTGTGTCCTATTCTCATGTAGGAGCTGATTGCAGCAACCACACAAACTCACCAGTCTGATAAGTTGACCTAGAAGACATCCAGTCTCTGCCCATTACCTGCCTATTGCTGACTTCTGGAAAGGGCATATTAAAAAGAAAAAATATATATAACTCAAAAGTGAGGTGTTTAGGGTGTAGTATAGCCAGGAGGATATTCATTTTTCTTGAATCACCATATCCTGAGCCACTTATTTGATTTACTAATCAATGAACATTCTTAGGATCAGTGTAGTTTCATGAACTAGAGAATTTTATGTTCTTCCTGCTAGGAAGGAACCAGAAGGCATTATTTCAACTCAATTAGCAAATGGTCTAAGGACAAATGGGTTCTGGGATTGGAAACTCAGGGATAACTTTTGATATTTATTCTTAGTTTCCCAAACTCAAATCACACCAAGATAATCATGAACCTTAAAAACTGCAAACTCCTTGCATAAACATGACTTAATCTTATTTGTCTTATCTTTGCAAGGTGGATATGTGATAACCCAAATGATGAGAAAGGAACTGAGTTACCCAGTGGTTAAATGCCTTAGTCAAGGCCACAAAGCTAACAAAAGGATCAGTACCAGAACCTTGGATTCCTAACTTCTAAGGTACTGTTGTTTCCACCACAATGTCAGTGACGGTTTGGATATGAGACGATAAAGTAATGAATATGGATAAAATTTTAAAACCTCAAAGCCAAATTTTTCTTTTTTGTATTCATTTTCTGCCAGGAGAGCACTGAAGCCAGGAAACTGCTCTCTCAGTGGGAATTAAAGGAAGAAACCACTTGAATCAAATCTCAAACATTCAGCCCAATCAAAGCAACCTTCAAGAGCTGACATGTAACCACAGCTTTGAAAGTCAAAGCAAGGAAGCCAATAAATCATATTTATGAAATGTCATGTTAAAATGACATTAAGATCTAGTCTTTCGCTATATGACTCCAAAGTTGCTAAATTTTATGATTGTAAAGATGGGAACAAATAGCAAAATACCCAGTATTTATAAGAAAGACGGGAAAAGGGAACAGATTATTCTTTTCCTTAAAAAAAAATTGGGCTCTATATAGTTAAATTCTATTAGAAAGATTTTACAAAGAAAATTATTGAATAATCACTGAGATTTTTCAGATTAAGAGGATACTTAATACTATTTTAAGAAATATTTAATGCCACAAAATCATGGCTTAACAGAAAAATAAACATCTTTATAGAGTGTGGTAGTAAGATTTGACTTGCATATTTTAAAATGTGTATTTCAAAGGGTTAGGTTTATTTTTACTTTTTCCTTTCTTATGTTATCCATATGTAGATATTCTTTGAACATGTATTGATCATGGTTCAATAACTCTGTATACATCAACTTATCACATTGAAAGTTTATATTTGATAATCATTTATATAAAATAATAAATCATTTATTTAGTCTAGAAAATAATTGTACTTAAATGAATTTTTGACATAAATGATCTCATCTAGAAGATGATCCAAATCTAATGCAGACTGTGCTTCTGATGTTAGTGTCTTATAAATAGTAAAATCTCAATAAAAATTACTTGAATGATTAAATAAATGGATGGAGATTAAATCTGGACCTTAGTTTCCTCATATAGGAAAGGAATATAAAAATACCTGTGGGAGTGTTGTTTTTGATGAGGATGTTTAGACATAGTTCTTATTGTAGTGGCTGGGACGGAGTAGCTGCTTAAAGACGGTAGGTTTTAAATAAACATAAACTTCCTCTCTCATGTCTGTTTCTTCTTTTTGATTCATTTTGGATGAAAATCTTTCAAAATGCTGTCTATACTTTTCTATTTTCTTAAAAGTGTATAAAGTGATTTTGGTATAGAAGACTAAGCACATGTAGTAATAACTAACATTTATTGAGTCTAATATGTTTGAAGAGTGCTAGGCATTATGGTATTATTGTCTTTTTAAATATGTGGAAGCCAAAACCAGACAGAAAAAAAGAAAGCAACATCCACAAAGTTGTGTAGTCATTAGGTAGAGAAGCCAGGGTTCGAATCTAGGCGTTTGGACCCCAGAATTTCTGTGCTTAGCCCCAACACCATACTTCTGTGCTTATGAATATTAAGCCTCATGTTGGGACTGATTACAGAAATGCTTAGAAATGATTAAAACTTGTTGGCCCTACACTAAATATTTTGAATAGGCTAATACTATTGTTTTTCTAAAGGTTCAGGATGTGTTACTTGATTTTTTTGGTCTTATGCCAATTGACTGGTTCCTTAAGTCATCTTTTCCTTCATAGTACAAGGGGAAATAATTTATTTCATTGAACTTTTGTAGGCTGATAAATCATATATCATGTATTTTTAAGAATTCTGTGTAAAAGAGAAGTAAATATGCCTGAGCTGTTAAAAGATTTTTTTTTTTTAAGTTAGGACCTGGGATTCTGAAGCACATTTATTACTAATCCAGCAAACCTCTATTGAGCCTTGGGCATTAGGTGGCACATGAGAATGGGGAAGGCTTGCTCCTTACTCTGTAGACCTTACAATCATGTCACACAAATCACAATGCTATAAACAGATAAAAAGAGACAAGATAAGTTACATATTTAGATTAGAGAATACTCATTTTGAGTGGAAAGGAGACAATATAAAAAATATTATGGTCAAATACCTTTTCAAAAAATAGAAGTGCAAGCTCAACAGCAAGCTCAGCAGCTCAACATACCTGGCTACCTTGAATAACCAACCTATGTATTAATATTAAACTTAAGAGACATGTAGAGATCATTCTGGAAAAAAAAAAAATTACAGCTGTCATGTAGGCACAAGTGTAACACTTCAGCTTGGCCAAGCTCAGGCCTATGAGGAAGTGGCTGGATTATGGCACAGCATTGAACAAGCTAGTTTATAAAATTAATAGGGAAGGATGATATGGACTTACAGTAGAATTATAGCCGGGCACATTTTAATGAATATGAACGTGAACACAATGCTACCCTGACAGTGCATTTCTCTTTTTATTATACCCCAAAATTGCTGTGAAAAGCAGTTGTAAAGAGGATAAAGGCAATGATCTCATAACGTATGATGCCAAAATGCATTATAAATAGATAATAAAAACTGTCATCGAGTGTGTATGAGAAGCCAAGCATTATGCTGCATGCTCACATACATTACTTCACTTAATTCTCCCAAATAACCATTTGATATCATCTTTATTCCACCGATGATACCTGCTTTCAGGGATGCCAAATAATTTAACCAAAGTCATCAATTTAGTAGGTATCACTGACAGGACTTCTCATTCAGAGTGAGATGTTCCAAAGGTCAAAATCACAAGGCAATTTAAATGAGTGAGAAGACAATCTTTCCTAAGATATTTGTTACATATAATCAAAATAATCTGCATTCAGTTACAAATACAGTGTCTGTCATGATTCCAAGAATTAAGTAGCAAATTGTATGCTAAAGGCACAAAAAACAAAGATGGAATTCAATAGATTTGATAGCAAATTTTATAAGAAAGTTCAAGTGTTCGAATCCATTCCTCTAAAAGCGCAAAGATTCCGTGTCCCCCCGCCCCGCCCCAAACGGAGTCTCGCTCTGTGGCCCGGGCTGGAGTGCAGTGGCCGGATCTCAGCTCACTGCAAGCTCCGCCTCCCGGGTTCATGCCATTCTCCTGCCTCAGCCTCCCCAGCAGCTGGGACTACTGGCGCCCACTGCCACGCCCGGCTAATTTCTTTCTTTCTTTTTTTTTTTTTGTATTTTTAGTAGAGACGGTGTTTCACTGTGTTAGCCAGGATGGTCTCGATCTCCTGACCTTGTGATCCACTGGCCTCAGCCTCCCAAAGTGCTGGAATTACAGGCGTGAGCCACCGCGCCCAGCCGGCGCAAAGATTTTTTAATCAGACAAGTAAAGAATGCCTTTACTGAGTAAGATTATTGTTACAAGAATAGTATTTAATGCCATTACTGAATTCTTTTTATACATTTTGTGCTATCTTGTATTTAAATTATTGACCATCATCCTTAAATTAATGACCTTTCTGTTCAGAATGGGATTTCCTCGAGAGACCCTATGAAGAAGTAACACTTGTGTGTGAGAGCCTAAAATTCAAAGACTAACTAAAGCAACTACATTTCTAATAGTCACAGACAGTACTATTTTTAATGATTACCTTATAGGAAAAGCGAAAGAATGTTCTATTTTTTTATAGTTATTTTTACAATTTAATATAAACTGAACCATTCTGCTAAAAGTGAAGTCAGCTTCCCAAGACTGAGGTTGTTTCTGGCTATTGGTTATATAGGTGGAAATAACACTGAATATTTAGGTACCCTTTACCATGTTTCCCAATGAGGCTTCCAGATACCTAACATGACTATTTAATGCGCCCAATCTCATAACAACTAGTTTGTTGGCTTTTTCAATATATTGTGAGTCATTTATTGTTATAACATCTAGTTTGATGATATGCTACCTATGCCTATAATTGAAGGGGCTTATAAATGTATTATCATCAAACATTCCTTATGAAACATACACCTGCACACACCCTTCTTAGCAATCAATCACACAACTTGGAAGTCAGAAATTAGAAATTTACTTCCTTGGGTAAAGAAGTGCTGAGGAATTAGAGGCTGGATGAGATTCCACATATAGATGTTTTCAGTAAGTCTTGAGAACAAAAACTTCTATAATGTGTGGGAGGAGCATGAACTATGGTTGGAAATAATAGTAATGTCAGCCATGTCTGCATCGGGGTTTTACTAAAATCACAAAAGGCATGTTTCTTTTCAAATATTTGAGTGGCAAATGTAAGAAGTTATTGCTACTTACATTTCTGCTATGAAATTAGTTTAGCAAATAACTTTTCTGTATGACTGCTAAGAGCTCAGTATTGATGGATTCAACCTTTCCTGTCTAGTATTTACAGTTATTGGTTACACTTTAAGAGGAAAACTGGATGAGTTTGGAAGAATTGGGGATAATTAGTATGTTGAAGCAAAGACTAAGAGAAGAAATAACAGTAAATTCCAAATAATATGAGTATCATGAAGGAGGAGCTTGTTGTATGCTACTGGATAATATAAAATTAGTGTCATGAGGTTAACATTAAAGGGAAAAGAAGGTTTTGGTTCAATATAAGGAGTCATTTCCTATTAATCAGAGTTGACCAAAAGTGGGATATAATGCTTTGTTAAAGAATAAGTTTTATCATAACAAGTGTTTAAGAAGAAACTGACTAATAATTTCTCAAAGATGCTCTAGAAGGAATTTTTTACCTACAGAAATCTGGTTGTATTACGTGACTGTTAACCCTACTGTTGTCCTAGGAGGGGCAGTATAAAAGGGCATGGTGCAAGGAAGATTTAAAAGGGTGGATAAACTCTTGTCTCCCAGCCATGGGGAGAGAACACACCCATTTTCCAGGGAACTTATTTCTGATAGGGAGCTACTTGATAATCAAATTTATATAAATAACAGGAAAAGTTAAAGCCTGACTTTTAATTCATTCTATTCATTTATTTGCTAATTCACCAATTTATCAATATAATTGTATTTTTTGAGTGCCCCTTATAAGGAAACTCTGTGATGAGGACAAGCTTGGAAGGATTCCAAATGTAGTTTGAATTCTCATGGTATCTAGACAATAGAAAGAAGAACAATATTGTATTGGGTGGGAGATGGATGAGAGGAATTGATTTAAGAATTTGTTGATAACAGAGAAATGTCACCAAAAACATTAGCTAATGTATTTCCCTTCCCTTCCCTTCCCTTCCCTTCCCTTCCCTTCCCTTTCCTTCCTTTCCCTTCCATTCTCCTCCCTTCTCTTCCTTTCCCTTCCCACTTCCATCTTTCATTCTTTCATTCCTTCCTTTTAGTCTAGGATAAGTCCATTTGGGATGATAATAGTTTTTACCAGTTTCTTCTTCTGTACCAGCTGGCATGGACCCTGCGTTTTCCATGAGACTCATTTGAGCATTTGCCAACCACTCTAAGAGTAGCCTGGCAGTTCAACTGTAATAGTACCTATTTTTCCCAACTTATCAAAGAAATTTATACTAATATATTCTCAGAATAGGAATTGTTAAAATTCAGTGTTCTCTTACTCAAAAAAATCACCACAGTAGTAGGTTTACACAGAGTAGATACTAAATATTTTTGGATATATTAATAAATCAATAAAATATATCAAAGATTTATCATGTATTTTATATAATATTTTGTACTAGCATCTTATCTAAAGTCATAACCAATCCTGTGAATTATTTTTATATTATTTTTACACTTAATATTTGTATAATTCAACTTTGCTATTTGAAATATAATTTTGAACAAAAATAATATTTTTGCTCAGTATACTTACATAGGTATGATTTAAATGTGCACACAGTTGTGAGTTGGGGATAATTCAGCTCAAGGCTTTTTTTTTTTTTTTATGGCGTTGACTAACTTTGTGGCAAACCAGGAAGTGTTGAGTATCTTTTACAATAGAGCAAAGTGGGGCTTAGAAAGAATTTTACTCTACGTATAACAGCTTGTAACTTTGGGGAATACAACTCTTCTAATCTCAGTATCACTTATTTTTTCTATAACAAACTGTCATAATACTTATCTTTTTGTTGACATCTTTCCTAATTGAGATATCTGAAGAAGGTGGGACATAAACGGTAGATGTACGTCTTTCGTTTGCCAGGAAAGTATATAGAGTATACTTCGCTGGTTTTCGTACAGTAAATAGAGCCGGAAGTCTTCAATTTTCAGTCAATATTTGGTAGCTCAGACATTCTGTAATCTTGACAGAAGAAAACAATAAAGTTTTAAAGAAACTTAAAAGTTTTATTGAATGCTAACAAAATACTCTTTTGAAATATATGTTGCTTAGATCTTCCTGGTTCATTTTTCTTATTTGGCAAAAGAAGACAATTGGATTATATGATCTTCAAGGTCTTGCCAAGAGCAATATTATTTTCAAAGTTATGAAAAACCACTTGCAACTTTTCCAGCTTTTAGTAGCTTCTTTCCTTTTTTGTTTTTGTCACTCTAGCTCCAGACAATTTTTACAGCATAAAATATTAATATAACCATAGCTGATGGCTTCTAATATGCTTATAAGTTTATACATCTTCCTGTTTAATGGCATTAGTTTCATTCAATATTGTTGGAAATTTGGGAAGAGGAGGTTATAAAACCAAGTCTCATTAGCTGTTCTAGAGTCTGCTTCATATTAGTCTGTGATTTTTTAGGTGTTCATGCTTATCTCTTTCTGAAGTGGATGGAAATTATATTCTCTTACTTGTATCTACAAAACATATCACCTTACAGCAAAAGACATGTTATTGATATCTTGCTGACAGGAAGAATGGTCTGTGTTGGCGATAACCACTTCCTGTGCCCTGATCTGACCATTTATCCTTTGGGTGCCACCTCTCAGGACTTCTATAGGCTTGCTGGGCACATTTAAAAATGGCCATTCTGTCAACCTTTTTATGTGGTGAGGACATCCAGACTGCTACACTTGTCAAATACAGAAAATGGCACTAGCAATAGCACAAAAGTCACCTCTGTTCTGACTCAGCTGTGGCCAATGACACAAGCTAAAACACGTGAGAAAACTGCTGCTTGTCTTGGGAAGATACACACATTCTAAAGAAAGAAAACTATTTTGGAAATTCTGGATGTGACAACCTTTCTTGTTCACACTCACTAAACACATTAGTTGAATTCTTTTGATTGTCAATTAGCAATGATTTTGCCAAGAATACTGGTATTGATGCTGTTTTTAGCATTGAAAAATCCTGTAGGAGAAATGAGGAATTTAACACATCGTAAGTGTTAAGATTCCTGGGTGTCTGACACTATCCCTGGAACCATTATCATTAATTAACTTTTCAATCAGAAAGGCAAACAACTTTGCTGTTAGGCTTCCAGAGGAGGTTTTTTGAAAAAACAGTAAGATAATAAAGATTTGGATTGCTCCTACTTCCTGAGGCAAGTCACACCTCACATTATTGAGAACTTGGACTGAAGAGCTCATAGGGCAAGTGAGGCCAAGGTCAGGAGTCTTCAGATAACTTGGGCCAAGTGCCATTCTAGAAGAAATGGTTCTGTTCCTCAGTCACCATCTATCTATGCCCCTAGCTTTGACTCGCTCTTTTCCCAAGGAGTCATGTACATTCCTGACACAAGGGAGACCAGAGATCATGAATGATAATGAAAACCTTCATGATACTGACATAAAGCAGAAAGTTGGAGTGAATATGAGTTAGTAGCTTTTCCTTTGTATTTGTGTAAGTTGAGTCATACAAAATTGTCATTTTTGTAATTCAAAAAGGTAAAACAAAAGCAAGTTCATATGATTCAAGCTTACTTTTTTTTCTCACTGTAAGAAAAAGGATTTAAAGAATTGTATTAGGTTAGCTAATCTGATTTCTTTTCATGCAAAACAGCTTCCTCAAGGTAAGTGATCAGAGCTATAATATTTTAAATATAGAACAATCTAAAATAAAATTTTAAAGAAACAAGATGATAATATTTAATAAATAAACCTTTTATTATTTAAGCCTACTAAATTAAAGGAATGATATGTGGTTATTATCAGTTCCTGGAGCCAGAGTGCAAGGGTTCATGTCGTAGCTCTGGTATTTTTTCTTCACCTTAAATAGGTTACTTACGCAGTGACTCAATTTTCTCACTATTAAATTGGAAAGAAAAATTGTGCCCATTACCTAAGGTTGTTGTGAGGATTAAATGAGTTAACCACATCAAATGTTTAGGGTGGTGCTGAATAAATATTAGCCACTATAAATATTGTTACTTATAATTACCAATCATTGAATGATCCAATGGAAGAAAACTAATTAGATGTGCAGACACCTGTCTTTTGAAATAGATTTTCAATCCAAAGCAACTGATCTTAGAGCCCAGTACTATATTTTTAGGTGTCTGTGTTAGGCAAAGCTCATGTGAATGTTAGGTGATAACATTGTCAATGATGACTGAAGCATTTCACATGATGAACTTTAGGAGAAGAGCCAAGAACTCCAGTGAGCTCTAAAGATAGATCAGCCTGCACAGAATTCATCTTGTGCTAGTTTATGGGTCAGAAGTGTAATAACACCACAGTAACCCTCTTAAAGGATAAGTAGATTGGATGAGGACAACATTATTTACTTTCTTGGTCACGATGTTCTAGCTCCTATCAAATCTTTTGTGTCTGAAATTTTGTCACAGTGATTCCTGTCACCAGGAGTTGATCAGGGTCAGCTCTCTCTTATACTCTGCAGTGAGGGACAGGAATTCTGTAAGGCTCAAGAAGTGTGTATCAACGAAATTTTCACTTAGGCAGGGTGAGAGAAAAGTTCTCAATATCCCACTAAGGGATGAAATACATGTGATAGTGTTCATGGTCAGAGGCTACCAAAAATAAAAGAAGGCAGAATCCCAAACCAAGGAGAATTTTCAGGGCACTGGGCCACTACCATTCCCTTGAATGATGGATTCCCTGAAAACTGTGGAGGTCATGGACAAATGGCCACAAGCTCTAGAGAAATGGACTCCTTTCATACATTTAGTAGTGGACCTGAAGAAAAGGCCTCTAGTAATCGCTCTACACTAATGATATAAGGAAAAACAGGTCATTGTGCAAAAATTCTTAACCTCCCTGATTCTCTCTTCCTCTGTTAAATGTGTTTGTTCTGACAATTCTATGACCTTGTTTAACTATCCAACTACTCCTAGTTAAAGTAACATTGCTGGAAAAGAAATACACAACTCAGCTAACTAGTTTCACTTTAATTTCACAATATTTCTTAATTGACTACTCAACACTCTCTACAATCCTGACATTTCCCTGAAGGATTCCCTTTTCCCTTCTCCAACTTGAAAATCTGATGCCTCTGCCTGGCTCTTCACCTCTCCTCCATTCATCAGCTGTCTCACAAAGAACACTGAGGTGTGTCTCACAAAGAACACTGAGGCCCTCTGATAGGAGTACTCTCTTTCCACCAGCAAACCAGAAACCCATGTCCGTGCCCATACACTCTGCCCTCCCTGCATCTCCTTTGCTCATTCTGCTTGCCTTCTCAAGGGCTTAGCTCACACATTTCAGCCCGGTCCTCCAACCTCACCAATGTATTCCTCTCTATTGATTTTTCACCACCAAAATTACGTTTAAAAAATAAAAAAACCCTCTTTTGACCACCACATTTACAATCTACTAATAAATTAAATTTCTTTCCATTGTTTTATAACAAAACCTATTGAAAAAATTGTTTGTTTTGTGTCTCTGCTTTTTCTTCTCAACCCACTCCAAGAGGACTGTCTCTCCTCTTCAACTCTCTTCTAAATCTGCACTTGTAAAGGTTAACAATGATGTTCATACAGCCAAATTCAATGGTACTTGCCCACTTAGTTACATTTAATAGCAAAGATCACTGTTTTCATCTCCACACACTCTCCTTGTTATTCGGTGAGGTGTAACCTTCTCTTCTCTATCCATATTCAGTCTCCAGGTAATACTAGTCATGGCTTTATATGCTGGTAAATCCCATATTTATAGCCCTCACTCTCCACTGCTCCTCAGATCTCTGGACTCATATATCCAATTGCAGACTTGGCATATCACAGTTTAAATGTCCTAAACGTTGCTATTAATATATCTTTTATCCTTCCCACACATCTGTTCCTCCCCCATCCTAGTAAGTGCCTCAAATTCATCCAGTTTGCACAGGCCAAAATTATATATCATCATTGATTTCTTTTTTTCTCTCTCGGTTCTCAAATATAATTCACCAGCAAATACTCTAAAGTGTGTTCTTTCCTTCCTTATTTTCTGAAGGAATTTGCCTAAGATTAGTGATAGTTCTTGCTAAATGTTTTATAGACTTTACCAATGAAACTATTTGGACTTTTCTTTGTGGAAGACTTTTGATAACAATTTCGATTTACTTTAGAGAGCCATTTAAAATTTCTGTTTGATCTCTCATCAGTCTTGGCAAGGGGGTTTCAAGAGGTTTGTCAACTCTGTCAGCATAAAGTTGTTTAAAATATTTATTTCTTTATAGTCTGGAGAATCTTTGATGAATTCCTTTCGTTCTTGATTTTAGCAATTTGTGGTTTTTTTCCTTTTTTGTTGATCAATTTAGCAATAGGCTTATCAATTTTATTGACGTCTATAACATTGTTTGTTTTCCTTTGTCTATGATATTTAACACGCTAAAAATATAGTTCATTGTTGGGAATGTTCACTAGGAATATGGCACATAAAAGATGTTTGGACTCTTAAAAATGTAGCACTTTTGTGCAAAAAGAGGAAAAGTGACATATTTTACTGCCTTGTGAAGATTTCTGGTAGCTTAAGTCTCTTTCTTATTATTTTTTCCCATTATTTTTAGGGCGTTTTCCCTTCCTATTCTGCCTTTCTGAGACAGATAACTACAGATGTCCCCGTCTTAGAAACAGTTCTTCAATCTTCATGCCACAGGGCATTGCTGACTGAGGAGATCCTGAAGGTGACAGAATAACTTCTTCCAAATATTTTTCACCAAGAAGGATCTATTTCCACTTTGGACAATATGGAGAACCCCAAAGAGTATTTTGTTTTGTAGATTATACGTATGACTATCTATGATTATATGCTATATTAAAAATGGAAACAAACTTTGTAAATATTTACTTACTTTAAAATAATAACAAATCTATTATGCATAGAAAAGTTATACTTTTGTATGAAATAACTATTTTATATAAATATTAAAAATCTTATAACTTATTGAGAAGTTTCATTGCTTTACATTTCTGTATATCTCTTGTTATCTGGCTTTACAGAAGACAAGTAGATTCTCATTTCTGCTTTTGCTTTCAGTCTGTCATATATATTTTTTTGATTGGAGTATATTAAGAAAATGCAGTCTCACACAATATGTAGTTGGAGGCCATGCATGGTGGCTCATAGCTGTAATCCCAGTACTTCGGGATGCCAAAGTGGGAGGATTACTTGAGGTCAGATGTTTGAGAGCTGACTGGGCAATTAGTGAGACCTCATCTCTACAAAAATTTTTAAAAATTAACTGGGCCTGGAGATGCTTGCCTATAATGCCAGCTACTAAGAAAGCTGAGGTTGGAAGATTGCTTGAGCTCAGGAGTTTGAGGCTGCAGTGAGCTAAGATTATGCCACTTCACTCCAGCCTGGGTGACAGACTAAGAACCTGTCTCTAAAAAACAAAAACAAAAACAAAAGCAAAAACCCAACAAACACATAGTTGGAAAAGGTAGGATTAATTTTGATAGCTTCTTTAGATAATTGTGGATATTCTCCTTTGATACTACACTAAAACTCAATGAGTGGTAGTTTTTAAAGAGTGATTACCATGTTGAATATGAAATCATATATATAAACATTTCATATACTTTTATGTTAAAATCCACTATTCTACCTTGAACTTTGACTAGATATTTTATCAAGTGTTTTTGTTTGTTTGTTTGTTTTTGGTGAGATCATGCATTGGCCATCTGAAGACTATTAGTCCTCCGAGTTACACAGATTTTCCAAAGATGACACATTACACAACATTTAAAAATCACATTTGTTAGTATCATAACTAATATTGACACATAAGTGTTTAAATATTTCTTATTTGGAATTATCGAGCTTATGGGAGCAGATAACAAGTTTTTCAAAATTCAAAATTTCATTTGAAAGCTCAACTTCTTTATTTTTGGCAACAAAATGTTTGATTTCCTTGAAATGATAAGCTCACTTCATTCATTTTCAACAAAATGTCTTCCAAATAACAAAGTCTGAATAATCATTCTTTGTCCATCATTATTTAAAATAAAAGTAATCCTATGAAAAACACAGCTAGTTCAGCTCACAACTCTAACAAGCAGATGAGATGAGTGCTTTTCCTCAAGACTACCAGTCTATTTTCTACTTTGGAATAAAGCTGAAGTGCCTTATGCATCATCCCATTTTGTCATGCAAAATAGTAAAAAATATGTGTACCTCAGGGTTTAGATTTAATGAAATTAATATGTTCTGCTTTATCATTGATCTTCTTCAGTGAAAGCATCCCTTTCTTTCTTACTGCAGGTGTATAACGCCGATTACAATGATCACTGGTACACTGCCTTGATTGTGCTAAGTCTCCAGCAGTTGTACCCATAACTTTTTTTGCACCATCAGTGCAACGGCCAACAAGGTGAAAATAGGCAAGTTATAGCTTAGTATTTTTATGGAAATGACTTTCTCAAAGTGTCTTGGGTGATCCTCAGACTTCTATGGACCACGCTTTAAGAACCTCTGGCCTTGATTACAGGTGTGTAATCAAGAACAGGTGTGTGTGTGCGCGCGTGCATAACGTGTGTGTGTGTGTGTGTGTGTGTATAATGCTTTTTCTTTCTTTTTTTTTTGGTTTTTTTGTTTATTTGTTTGTTTTTTGAGACGGAGTCTCGCTCTGTCGCCCAGGCTGGGGTGCAGTGGCCGGATCTCAGCTCACTGCAAGCTCCGCCTCCCGGGTTCCCGCCATTCTCCTGCCTCAGCCTCCCGAGTAGCTGGGACTACAGGCGCCGCCACCTCGCCCGGCTAATTTTTTGTATTTTTTAGTAGAGACGGGGTTTCACCCTGTTAGCCAGGATGGTCGTGATCTCCTGACCTCGTGATCCGCCCGTCTCGGCCTCCCAAAGTGCTGGGATTATAGGCGTGAGCCACCGTGCCTGGCCTATAATGCTTTTTCTACTAAAAATTTATTTTTTAATATATAGTATGTTATTTATTGGATATAAACATGGATAATATAATATGAGCAAGAATAAGGCAATGCAAATATCTGGAGAGAATTTAAGAATCTTTTCTTATGACCTAAGTGGTTTAATCACTGTGTAACCAATCTTCTTGTCTACGATTGTTTTACATATGTAATTTTTGTACAGTAGATCCCCAAAGGTAAGCTTTTAATGAGCTGGTTTCACTTATTACAATAATAGTAGCTGTCCCATGTGGAACCATGATTATATGTGAGGCACTCTGTTAAGTACTTAATATTCATTAATTCATTTGATCCTCACAGCAATGTTGTGATATGGGAATTATTATCTCTATCAAATAGATGCATGCCTGATAACTACCCAACAAAAATGCGTTGAAAGTATGAAGTCACTTTGTCTAAGGTTCCTTCCACCTACAATCACCTCTCCCACCAGCAGCCAGTCAGTGGTAGAACCGAGACTCAAAATCGGCCAGCTTGAAAACCTAGATGTGTTACGAAATGGTGTTAACCATCCCAGTAGAACAAACACATTACATTTGGCTGCTTAACTCAGCTAATTGATTCAGAATGTTACTTTTCTGGCTCTCTGGAGTTAGAAAATGTTAACTGAGTAGTTGCCATCTGAAAAATCCCTTCCTCTGAAAGGGCCCGTGGTCAATGTAGCCCAATACTATATTTGTGGCATCATAACCCAAAGTAGAAACTTTTTTCAGTAACTACACCAGCTCACCCTCTAACTTACTTCTCTAATCATCCCAACTGATTATGTAGTTTAAACAGTGACTTATAGTGAGTGCAGCTTGATTATGTAGCTTAGTCAGCTGGGATGGTTATAGAAGTAAGTTATAGGGTGAGCTAGTATAGTATAATAAAGAATTTTAAAGGATGTGTTTCTGTAGCCAGAAGTACCTTACAAGTGTTTTTTATTAATTTTTCCCTTCTAATGGCTTATTCATACTCTGCATGGGGTATTTTGACACAGATAGTGAACACAACTGGAAAACTTTTAAAACAAACTTTAAAAAGCAATTTTTTTCCAAGGGCCTAGACACACTTGACAATGTTGGGGAAAATTGTCAGTAAAATTGCTTTAATCTCTAAGGTGCTTCAGGGTTCATAGAATTTCTTGAAGTGTGCAAGTAAGAATAAGATTCTATCTTAAAATAACTGAAAACCCTTTAGTAATAAAGTATATTACACTTATTTTCTCTTCAACTATCTCACATGGAAAAAAACACTGTAATAAATATCTTTTCTTCTTTTCTCATCTGGTAAAAGTCGAAGTCAGTTACAAAAAGACATTCCTTTCCATTCTGCTCATGAAGAGCAGAATACTGAAAGAGAACATAAAACTTAATTTCCTTATATCTTCCAAGAGACTGCAATTCATTTGTAACATAATATGATAATGTGACTGAAATTTCAAGTTACTAAAACTAGTGATATTCTAATATTCCAGAATGTCTCACTTTGGCCTTTGGCTGGTTGGTGCCTGTGAACTCACCATTTCAATCAAAACAGACTAGCTCAATTTCCTTGTCTGAGGCTTCATGAGAACTTATGGTTTAAGAGTGTTTTCCACACATCTTAACTATGATATTTAACAAGCTAAAAATATAGTTCATTGTTGGGAAATCAACTAGGAATATGGCACATAAAAGATGTTTGAACTCCTAAAAATGTAGTGCTCTTGAGCAAAAAGAGGAAAAGTGACATATTTTACTGCCTCGTGAAGATTTCTGGGAGCTTAAGTCTCTTTCTTATTAATTTCCCACATTAGTTTAGGGCATTTTCCCTCCTCTTCCCCCTTCCTGAGAGAGAACTACAGATGTCCCCTGTCTTGGAAACAGTTCTTCAATCCTCATGGCACACGGCATTACTGACTGAGGAGATCGTGAAGGTGATGGCGTAACTTGTTCCAAATATTTTTCAACAAGAAGGTATTTAAATTTTGGCCATTTGAATACAAGGAATTGTGTTTCCTTCCTTGTGCTTGGTCACATACCTATTTGCCATTGGAAAGGTAAATTGTTTTCATTTGTCAGCCAAAAAGAAAAAAAGAAAATTCCTGATCTTTATAAGATTTCTTATACTTGTCATTCTGTTGGAAAATTTAAAGTCTATAAGTAAAATTAATGTGAACGTAAATTTAACCAAAGCTTTATAAGTAGATTTTGCTTTGGGAGTATTAGTTTTTAAAATAACGTTGGTTTAATGATGAATTAAAACAACTTCAACTTACAGATTTTTGGAACTGTTTGTCAAAATCTCTCAACATAATCCCACACTCACTATAAGTCACTGTTTACTCTCTCCTGAGATCAGGTGGGTCCTTGTGGGAGAGACTTTCTTTAATCAGAAAGGCCTACTTTCTTGGCTGTTTATATTTCTACAGGGCCTGTTTTCTCAAAAGATTTGAAATATTTGACATATATACTTCCTGGAATTTTATAATTGTGTGATAATATTTTCCCCATACATTTCAATTATTTAAAAAAATCAGAAGGTTAAATTCCCTAGCCAAAATTAAAAAGCTTATACTCATTTAATTGACCCTATCCTACTCAGCTTTTTCCTACTGTGTAAGTAAAGCAAATGTTTTCATTCTGTATTCCATTTTGATCATTCCATTTTGATATTTCGTTGGCTCATTTATGAAGGAAGGAAAGCGTAAAATCAATGAAAAACATTTTAGTTATTCTGGAGAATATTTAGCTATCAATATTCACTGAGACAATTAGCATGGCTAAATTGAAGTACAGCTGAAGTTATTTTAATAGCTTCTTTTAGTCTGAAGATAAACACTAATCAGGACACAGATAGTCCTCTGATCTTTCTACAAGATTCTAGTGAATCAAAATCATCAAGGTACAGAGCTTTTTCTTGTGTCAAGAGGAGGCATCAAAAATTTCAGTTTCACAAGATAGGAAGACTTCTGGATTTTACCAAAAAAGATTACATGTGTTTCTATTCCAAACAGAAATTAACACAAAATGGGAGACACATGCTACTTTTTAAAAGTTACATGGGGACGAAATAAATAAATAGAAAACACAACAGGAGAGTTACTAGATTATCCAGAGTTCTCTGTTTAACCTGTCACCACTAAAACTATTTTTTTAAAAGATAATGGGAATCTAGGATTATATAAATAAAATTAGTCATACATTAGAGTATAGACTAACCTGATATAACAAATATGCCTCCTACAATAGAGTGGCTTAGATAAGAAAGAGGATTATTTCTTCTTCACATAACCATAGAGATAGATGAGCAGTTCGAAGTAGACAGGTGGCTCTGCTCCAATAGGTCTTTCAGGAAACCAGGCTTTTTATAATCTTGTTTGCTCTAACATTTTCTGGGATGTTATCTACATTGTGGAGGCCTGCTCATGGCTAAGTGCATTCTAGACGGAGTGTGTGGTTTAAGAGAATACTTAGAGGTAAGAATAGGATAGTGAAGAACTGGGTCAAAGTTATATATGACTGTGTAAAGGGATATATAGATACATAAGTGATACATGCATTTATTAGTGTGAGTGTGTATAAATATACAAAAGTGTGTAGGAACAAAGGATTGTAAAGAGAAATGGAAATGAGAGATTCTGAGTCATTTTAGAGAAAAGGTTTAAAGCAAAACTCTAAAAATAAGGTGATACTAGTAAATCATGGGCAAGAAAGGCATCTATACTAGTTATCCTGAGAAGTGACTCAAGATAATATAGTCTGGAAGGTGGGAAGTCTAGAGAGGAAAATAGTGTTATTTTTATAGTAGTTTTATAAATCACAAGTTAATAACTCGATATCAAGGAGGCGCAATGAAAGTAGGATAAGTAGCCACTTTCAACTACTCAGGTATCATGTAGATTCCTAACAGGAAGAAAAAAGCAGAGTGACTGTGCATATATGTATACATCTTATCGTTCAATTTCTGAGAGGCATGGTACCTCCCAAGGATTTTCAAGAAGACAGATTTGAGTAAGAAAGCACTCACTCCCTTATGTAAGCTCAAATTGACAATGACTCTCTAAAGCAGGGGTTACAAAACATTTTTGTAAAGGGTCAGATAGTGAATATTTTAGGATATTTTGTGCCACACAGCCTCTGTCATAACTTCTCACTTCTGCCATTGAGTGGCAAAAGTAACCATAGGCAATATAAAAAGAAATTAATGTAGTTGTGTTCCAATAAAACTGTATTTAAAAATAAGAGGTGCAGGGCTACGTTTGGTCCACATGTCATACTTTATTGATCTCTATTCATTCTAAGGCAATGAGATGGGAATTAGGTAAATTAGGCAAATTTCTTTTGAGTTGCAAGTTTATAAATAGATTTATAAATAAATTGAACTCTACTATATATAAAACATTTACAAAAATGAAGAAGGGGAAAAATGCAAAATAAACAGTAT
Source organism: Piliocolobus tephrosceles (assembly GCF_002776525.5). Taxonomy (NCBI): domain Eukaryota; kingdom Metazoa; phylum Chordata; class Mammalia; order Primates; family Cercopithecidae; genus Piliocolobus; species Piliocolobus tephrosceles. The sequence goes on from NC_045438.1 coordinate 417,698, forward strand.
ACTTTAACAGGTAATGAAGAAAATGTTGATGACACCAGAAGGGAGAGATGCTTTGAAAGAGAAGATAATAAATGTTATTTTAATTATATACAAATATTACTTCCTTTGTAAACGTTTGGATTCTAAGAAAATACTGACAAAACCAGCATAACTTGTATGCAGAAAACTACAAAGCATTAAAAGTATATTTAAAATTATTTACAATAAATATGGACAAATTAATAATGATTAAATAGCTCATTTTAAGGGCTTATTTTCTTCCTTTCTCTTCCTTCCTTCCTTCCCTCCTTCCATCTCTTCCTCCCTCCCTTTCTCCTTCCTTCCATCTTTCCTTCCTTCCCCCCTCTCTCTCTTCCTTGCCTCCCTTCTTTCTTCCTTTTTTTCATCTATAATTAATGTAGTCGGTCAGTTCTTCCAAAAAGAATTCATCTGGTATAGATACAATAATTCTAAATCTCATTCTAGTCTTTCAAAGAAGCTTCATAATATGAAAGGTATAGTAGGGGAAAGTATGGAATTCCAAACAATATAGCAATTGAAAGTTAATATTGTCTCCAAGTAATTTTAAATGCTAAATATTTTTATTTTTATGCAACACTGTAGAGCTTATAAAAATATGAATATCATTTTAAAGTATTACATTAGAAAAAAAATTTTATAATAATGTTTGAGACCCAAACAGAATTTTTTAATAAGATGTATGACCACATATTTTTCTCTAAGGTAATACAAGTCATCAGAAATAATTTCCTTAACTACTTTGGAAAGTCAAGTGAAAAATAGCAATTATCTCAACATCTCACTCTAGGCTAAAAACGATAAACATTTCATTTATGAATGTATTTGTCTGCCTCAAGATCGTGCCCTTGGTGTATTTGCCATCCAGATTTTTTATCTATCTATCTATCTATCTATCTATCTATCTATCTATCTATCTAT